>NW_027189153.1:1699906-1999906 GCF_040958095.1 Procambarus clarkii | reverse complement strand
AATATCATCGAATTAGGCAATATTTTGCCGTTTTCCACAATTTTGTGAATTTTCAGTCCATGGGTATTAATTCGTATATATACGATAAAAATGATGCAAACACATAATTGATTAGATAATAACCTTAAATACTTCGTTTTCAATCATCTATTTGTTTCTCGTTAAAATACTGAGTAAGATATTGAAAAGGGGAGAAGTTCGGTTTTTATTGCATATATCGACGTTTCAGCCGGATTAGAGCGGTTTTACGTGTACATCTTCCCTCGTTAATATAATCGGAAAATCAAAAACATTTTAGTTATTTCTAATAAAAACACATTGTTTTTTATCATTTGTATTGGAAACAACATTGTCATTTGTCTTTTCTTGGATCTAAATAATACGAAACCTCGCTCTATGATTCTAAGTTATAATCCTCAAATATGGTTAAATATTGACTTTTTTCACGATTTTCATGTAGTTTGATATTACGTAAATATATTCATTTTTACCAATATTTCAATACTATTTCATGTAGTATCACGATATGTGATTTGGCTTTGAAATCTCAAAATTTCGCCAAATATTGCATTTTAAGCAAGTTTTCTTGCATTTTGTTTCGTACGAAAAATCATCGAATTTAGCAATATTTTGACGTTTATCATCCCCTTTTCCTTCATGTGATTTAAACAAAATATCATCGAATTAGGCAATATTTTGCCGTTTTCCACGTTTTTGTGAATTTTCAGTCCATGGGTATTAATTCATATATATACGATAAAAATGATGCAAACACATAATTGATTAGATAATAACCATAAATACTTCATTTTCAATCATCTATTTGTTTCTCGTTAAAATACTGAGTATGATATTGAAAAGGGGAGAAGTTCGGTTTTTATTGCATATATCGACGTTTCAGCCGGATTAGAGCGGTTTTACTTGTACATCTTCCCTCGTTAATATAAACGGAAAATCAATAACATTATAGTTAATTCTAATGAAAACACATTGTTTTTTATTATTTGTATTGGAAACAACATTGTCATATGTCTTTTCTTGGAACTAAATAATACGAAACCTCGCTCTATGATTTGAAGTTAAAATCCTCAAATATGGTTATATAGTGACTTTTTTCACGTTTTTCATGTAGTTTGATATTACATAAATATATTCATTTTTACCAATATTTCGATACTATTTCATGTAGTATCACGATATGTGATTTGGCCTTCAAATCTCAGAATTTCGCATAATATTGCATTTTAAGCAAGTTTTCTTGCATTTTGTTTCGTACGAAAAATTATCGAATTTAGCAATATTTTGACGTTTATCATCCCCTTTTCCTTTATTTGATTTAAACAAAATATCATCGAATTAGGCAATATTTTGCCGTTTTTCCACGTTTTTGTGAATTTTCAGTCTATGGGTATCAATTCATTATATATACGATAAAAATGATGCAAACACATAATTGATTAGATAATAACCTTAAATACTTCATTTTCAATCAACTATTTGTTTCTCGTTAAAATACTGAGTAAGATATTAAAAAGGGGAGAAGTTCTGTTTTTATTGCATATATCGACGTTTCAGCCAAAATAGACCGGTTTTACGTGTTCATCTTCCATCAGTAGTATAAACGGAAAATCAGGAACATTTTAGTTAATTCTAATGAAAACACATTGATTTTTATCATTTGTATTGGAAACAACATTGTCATATGTCTTTTTTTGGATCTAAATAATACGAAACCTCGCTCTATGATTCTAAGTTATAATCCTCAAATATGGTTAAATAGTGACTTTTTTCACGATTTTCATGTAGTTTGATATTTTGTAAATATATTCATTTTTACCAATATTTCGATTCTATTTCATGTAGTATCACGATATGTGATTTGGCCTTGAAATCTCAGAATTTCGCATAATATTGCATTTTAAGCAAGTTTTCTTGCATTTTGTTTCGTACGAAAAATCATCGAATTTAGCAATATTTTGACGTTTATCATCCCCTTTTCCTTCATTTGATTTAAACAAAATATCATCGAATTAGGCAATATTTTGCCGTTTTCCACGTTTTTGTGAATTTTCAGTCCATGGGTATTAATTCATGTATATACGATAAAAATGATGCAAACACATAATTGATTAGATAATAACCTTAAATACTTCGTTTTCAATCATCTATTTGTTTCTCGTTAAAATACAGAGTAAGATATTGAAAAGGGGAGAAGTTCGGTTTTTATTGCATATATCGACGTTTCAGCCGGATTAGAGCGGTTTTACGTGTACATCTTCCCTCGTTAATATAATCGGAAAATCAAAAACATTTTAGTTATTTCTAATGAAAACACATTGTTTTTTATCATTTGTATTGGAAACAACATTGTCATTTGTCTTTTCTTGGATCTAAATAATACGAAACCTCGCTCTATGATTCTAAGTTATAATCCTCAAATATGGTTAAATAGTGACTTTTTTCACGATTTTCATATTACGTAAATATGTTCATTTTTACCAATATTTCAATACTATTTCATGTAGTATCACGATATGTGATTTGGCTTTGAAATCTCAAAATTTCGCAAAATATTGCATTTTAAGCAAGTTTTCTTGCTTTTTGTTTCGTACGAAAAATCATCGAATTTAGCAATATTTTGACGTTTATCATCCCCTTTTCCTTCATTTGATTTAAACAAAATATCATCGAATTAGGTAATATTTTGCCGTTTTCCACGTTTTTGTGAATTTTCAGTCCATGGGTATTAATTCATGTATATACGATAAAAATGATGCAAACACATAATTGATTAGATAATAACCTTAAATACTTCGTTTTCAATCATCTACTTGTTTCTCGTTAAAATACAGAGTAAGATATTGAAAAGGGGAGAAGTTCGGTTTTTATTGCATATATCGACGTTTCAGCCGGATTAGAGCGGTTTTACGTGTACATCTTCCCTCGTTAATATAATCGGAAAATCAAAAACATTTTAGTTATTTCTAATGAAAACACATTGTTTTTTATCATTTGTATTGGAAACAACATTGTCATTTGTCTTTTCTTGGATCTAAATAATACGAAACCTCGCTCTATGATTCTAAGTTATAATCCTCAAATATGGTTAAATAGTGACTTTTTTCACGATTTTCATATTACGTAAATATGTTCATTTTTACCAATATTTCAATACTATTTCATGTAGTATCACGATATGTGATTTGGCTTTGAAATCTCAAAATTTCGCAAAATATTGCATTTTAAGCAAGTTTTCTTGCTTTTTGTTTCGTACGAAAAATCATGGAATTTAGCAATATTTTGACGTTTATCATCCCCTTTTCCTTCATGTGATTTAAACAAAATATCATCGAATTAGGCAATATTTTGCCGTTTTCCACGTTTTTGTGAATTTTCAGTCCATGGGTATTAATTCATATATATATACGATAAAAATGATGCAAACACATAATTGATTAGATAATAACCTTAAATACTTCGTTTTAAATCATCTATTTGTTTCTCGATAAAATACAGAGTAAGATATTGAAAAGGGGAGAAGTTCTGTTTTTATTGCATGTATCGACGTTTCAGACGGAATAGAGCGGTTTTACGTGTACATCTTCCATCAGTAATATAAACGGAAAATCAGGAACATTTTAGTTAATTCTAATGAAAACACATTGATTTTTATCATTTGTATTGGAAACAACATTGTCATATGTCTTTTCTTGGAACTAAATAATACGAAACCTCGCTCTATGATTTGAAATTAAAATCCTCAAATATGGTTATATAGTGACTTTTTTCACGTTTTTCATGTAGTTTGATATTACGTAAATATAATCATTTTTACCAATATTTCGATACTATTTCATGTAGTATCACGATATGTGATTTGGTCTTGAAATCTCAGAATTTCGCATAATATTGCATTTTAAGCAAATTTTCTTGCATTTTGTTTCGTACGAAAAATCATCGAATTTAGCAATATTTTGACGTTTATCATTCCCTTTTCCTTTTTTGATTTAAACAAAATATCATCGAATTAGGCAATATTTTGCCGTTTTTCCACGTTTTTGTGAGTTTTCAGTCTATGGGTATTAATTCATTATATATACGATAAAAATTGATGCAAACACATAATTGATCAGATAATAACCTTAAATACTTCATTTTCAATCAAGTATTTGTTTCTCGTTAAAATACTGAGTAAGATATTGAAAAGGGGAGAAGTTCTGTTTTTATTGCATGTATCGACGTTTCAGACGGAATAGAGCGGTTTTACGTGTACATCTTCCATCAGTAATATAAACGGAAAATCAGGAACATTTTAGTTAATTCTAATGAAAACACATTGATTTTTATCATTTGTATTGGAAACAACATTGTCATATGTCTTTTCTTGGATCTAAATAATACGAAACCTCGCTCTATGATTCTAAGTTATAATCCTTAAATATGGTTAAATAGTGACTTTTTTCACGATTTTCATGTAGTTTGATATTACGTAAATATATTCATTTTTACCAATATTTCGATACTATTTCATGTAGTATAACGATATGTGATTTGGCCTTGAAATCTCAGAATTTCGCATAATATTGCATTTTAAGCAAGTTTTCTTGCATTTTGTTTCGTACGAAAAATCATCGAATTTAGCAATATTTTGACGTTTATCATCCCCTTTTCCTTCATTTGATTTAAACAAAATATCATCGAATTAGGCAATATTTTGCCGTTTTCCACGATTTTGTGAATTTTCAGTCCATGGGTATTAATTCGTATATATACGATAAAAATGATGCAAACACATAATTGATTAGATAATAACCTTAAATACTTCGTTTTCAATCATCTATTTGTTTCTCGTTAAAATACTGAGTAAGATATTGAAAAGGGGAGAAGTTCGGTTTTTATTGCATATATCGACGTTTCAGCCGGATTAGAGCGGTTTTACGTGTACATCTTCCCTCGTTAATATCATCGGAAAATCAAAAACATTTTAGTTATTTCTAATAAAAACACATTGTTTTTTATCATTTGTATTGGAAACAACATTGTCATTTGTCTTTTCTTGGATCTAAATAATACGAAACCTCGCTCTATGATTCTAAGTTATAATCCTCAAATATGGTTAAATATTGACTTTTTTCACGATTTTCATGTAGTTTGATATTACGTAAATATATTCATTTTTACCAATATTTCAATACTATTTCATGTAGTATCACGATATGTGATTTGGCTTTGAAATCTCAAAATTTCGCCAAATATTGCATTTTAAGCAAGTTTTCTTGCATTTTGTTTCGTACGAAAAATCATCGAATTTAGCAATATTTTGACGTTTATCATCCCCTTTTCCTTCATGTGATTTAAACAAAATATCATCGAATTAGGCAATATTTTGCCGTTTTCCACGTTTTTGTGAATTTTCAGTCCATGGGTATTAATTCATATATATACGATAAAAATGATGCAAACACATAATTGATTAGATAATAACCATAAATACTTCATTTTCAATCATCTATTTGTTTCTCGTTAAAATACTGAGTAAGATATTGAAAAGGGGAGAAGTTCGGTTTTTATTGCATATATCGACGTTTCAGCCGGATTAGAGCGGTTTTACTTGTACATCTTCCCTCGTTAATATAAACGGAAAATCAATAACATTATAGTTAATTCTAATGAAAACACATTGTTTTTTATTATTTGTATTGGAAACAACATTGTCATATGTCTTTTCTTGGAACTAAATAATACGAAACCTCGCTCTATGATTTGAAGTTAAAATCCTCAAATATGGTTATATAGTGACTTTTTTCACGTTTTTCATGTAGTTTGATATTACATAAATATATTCATTTTTACCAATATTTCGATACTATTTCATGTAGTATCACGATATGTGATTTGGCCTTCAAATCTCAGAATTTCGCATAATATTGCATTTTAAGCAAGTTTTCTTGCATTTTGTTTCGTACGAAAAATTATCGAATTTAGCAATATTTTGACGTTTATCATCCCCTTTTCCTTTATTTGATTTAAACAAAATATCATCGAATTAGGCAATATTTTGCCGTTTTTCCACGTTTTTGTGAATTTTCAGTCTATGGGTATCAATTCATTATATATACGATAAAAATGATGCAAACACATAATTGATTAGATAATAACCTTAAATACTTCATTTTCAATCAACTATTTGTTTCTCGTTAAAATACTGAGTAAGATATTAAAAAGGGGAGAAGTTCTGTTTTTATTGCATATATCGACGTTTCAGCCAAAATAGACCGGTTTTACGTGTTCATCTTCCATCAGTAGTATAAACGGAAAATCAGGAACATTTTAGTTAATTCTAATGAAAACACATTGATTTTTATCATTTGTATTGGAAACAACATTGTCATATGTCTTTTTTTGGATCTAAATAATACGAAACCTCGCTCTATGATTCTAAGTTATAATCCTCAAATATGGTTAAATAGTGACTTTTTTCACGATTTTCATGTAGTTTGATATTTTGTAAATATATTCATTTTTACCAATATTTCGATTCTATTTCATGTAGTATCACGATATGTGATTTGGCCTTGAAATCTCAGAATTTCGCATAATATTGCATTTTAAGCAAGTTTTCTTGCATTTTGTTTCGTACGAAAAATCATCGAATTTAGCAATATTTTGACGTTTATCATCCCCTTTTCCTTCATTTGATTTAAACAAAATATCATCGAATTAGGCAATATTTTGCCGTTTTCCACGTTTTTGTGAATTTTCAGTCCATGGGTATTAATTCATGTATATACGATAAAAATGATGCAAACACATAATTGATTAGATAATAACCTTAAATACTTCGTTTTCAATCATCTATTTGTTTCTCGTTAAAATACAGAGTAAGATATTGAAAAGGGGAGAAGTTCGGTTTTTATTGCATATATCGACGTTTCAGCCGGATTAGAGCGGTTTTACGTGTACATCTTCCCTCGTTAATATAATCGGAAAATCAAAAACATTTTAGTTATTTCTAATGAAAACACATTGTTTTTTATCATTTGTATTGGAAACAACATTGTCATTTGTCTTTTCTTGGATCTAAATAATACGAAACCTCGCTCTATGATTCTAAGTTATAATCCTCAAATATGGTTAAATAGTGACTTTTTTCACGATTTTCATATTACGTAAATATGTTCATTTTTACCAATATTTCAATACTATTTCATGTAGTATCACGATATGTGATTTGGCTTTGAAATCTCAAAATTTCGCAAAATATTGCATTTTAAGCAAGTTTTCTTGCTTTTTGTTTCGTACGAAAAATCATCGAATTTAGCAATATTTTGACGTTTATCATCCCCTTTTCCTTCATGTGATTTAAACAAAATATCATCGAATTAGGCAATATTTTGCCGTTTTCCACGTTTTTGTGAATTTTCAGTCCATGGGTATTAATTCATATATATATACGATAAAAATGATGCAAACACATAATTGATTAGATAATAACCTTAAATACTTCGTTTTAAATCATCTATTTGTTTCTCGATAAAATACAGAGTAAGATATTGAAAAGGGGAGAAGTTCGGTTTTTATTGCATATATCGACGTTTCAGCCGGATTAGAGAGGTTTTACGTGTACATCTTCCCTCGTTAATATAATCGGAAAATCAAAAACATTTTAGTTATTTCTAATGAAAACACATTGTTTTTTATCATTTGTATTGGAAACAACATTGTCATATGTCTTTTCTTGGAACTAAATAATACGAAACTTCGCTCTATGATTTGAAATTAAAATCCTCAAATATGGTTATATAGTGACTTTTTCACGTTTTTCATGTAGTTTGATATTACGTAAATATAATCATTTTTACCAATATTTCGATACTATTTCATGTAGTATCACGATATGTGATTTGGTCTTGAAATCTCAGAATTTCGCATAATATTGCATTTTAAGCAAATTTTCTTGCATTTTGTTTCGTACGAAAAATCATCGAATTTAGCAATATTTTGACGTTTATCATTCCCTTTTCCTTTTTTGATTTAAACAAAATATCATCGAATTAGGCAATATTTTGCCGTTTTTCCACGTTTTTGTGAGTTTTCAGTCTATGGGTATTAATTCATTATATATACGATAAAAATGATGCAAACACATAATTGATCAGATAATAACCTTAAATACTTCATTTTCAATCAAGTATTTGTTTCTCGTTAAAATACTGAGTAAGATATTGAAAAGGGGAGAAGTTCTGTTTTTATTGCATGTATCGACGTTTCAGCCGGAATAGAGCGGTTTTACGTGTACATCTTCCATCAGTAATATAAACGGAAAATCAGGAACATTTTAGTTAATTCTAATGAAAACACATTGATTTTTATCATTTGTATTGGAAACAACATTGTCATATGTCTTTTCTTGGATCTAAATAATACGAAACCTCGCTCTATGATTCTAAGTTATAATCCTTAAATATGGTTAAATAGTGACTTTTTTCACGATTTTCATGTAGTTTGATATTACGTAAATATATTCATTTTTACCAATATTTCGATTCTATTTCATGTAGTATAACGATATGTGATTTGGCCTTGAAATCTCAGAATTTCGCATAATATTGCATTTTAAGCAAGTTTTCTTGCATTTTGTTTCGTACGAAAAATCATCGAATTTAGCAATATTTTGACGTTTATCATCCCCTTTTCCTTCATTTGATTTAAACAAAATATCATCGAATTAGGCAATATTTTGCCGTTTTCCACGTTTTTGTGAATTTTCAGTCCATGGGTATTAATTCGTATATATACGATAAAAATGATGCAAACACATAATTGATTAGATAATAACCTTAAATACTTCGTTTTCAATCATCTATTTGTTTCTCGTTAAAATACTGAGTAAGATATTGAAAAGGGGAGAAGTTCGGTTTTTATTGCATATATCGACGTTTCAGCCGGATTAGAGCGGTTTTACGTGTACATCTTCCCTCGTTAATATAATCGGAAAATCAAAAACATTTTAGTTATTTCTAATGAAAACACATTGTTTTTTATCATTTGTATTGGAAACAACATTGTCATTTGTCTTTTCTTGGATCTAAATAATACGAAACCTCGCTCTATGATTCTAAGTTATAATCCTCAAATATGGTTAAATATTGACTTTTTTCACGATTTTCATGTAGTTTGATATTACGTAAATATATTCATTTTTACCAATATTTCAATACTATTTCATGTAGTATCACGATATGTGATTTGGCTTTGAAATCTCAAAATTTCGCCAAATATTGCATTTTAAGCAAGTTTTCTTGCATTTTGTTTCGTACGAAAAATCATCGAATTTAGCAATATTTTGACGTTTATCATCCCCTTTTCCTTCATGTGATTTAAACAAAATATCATCGAATTAGGCAATATTTTGCCGTTTTCCACGTTTTTGTGAATTTTCAGTCCATGGGTATTAATTCATATATATACGATAAAAATGATGCAAACACATAATTGATTAGATAATAACCATAAATACTTCATTTTCAATCATCTATTTGTTTCTCGTTAAAATACTGAGTAAGATATTGAAAAGGGGAGAAGTTCGGTTTTTATTGCATATATCGACGTTTCAGCCGGATTAGAGCGGTTTTACTTGTACATCTTCCCTCGTTAATATAAACGGAAAATCAATAACATTATAGTTAATTCTAATGAAAACACATTGTTTTTTATTATTTGTATTGGAAACAACATTGTCATATGTCTTTTCTTGGAACTAAATAATACGAAACCTCGCTCTATGATTTGAAGTTAAAATCCTCAAATATGGTTATATAGTGACTTTTTTCACGTTTTTCATGTAGTTTGATATTACATAAATATATTCATTTTTACCAATATTTCGATACTATTTCATGTAGTATCACGATATGTGATTTGGCCTTCAAATCTCAGAATTTCGCATAATATTGCATTTTAAGCAAGTTTTCTTGCATTTTGTTTCGTACGAAAAAATATCGAATTTAGCAATATTTTGACGTTTATCATCCCCTTTTCCTTTATTTGATTTAAACAAAATATCATCGAATTAGGCAATATTTTGCCGTTTTTCCACGTTTTTGTGAATTTTCAGTCTATGGGTATCAATTCATTATATATACGATAAAAATGATGCAAACACATAATTCATTAGATAATAACCTTAAATACTTCATTTTCAATCAACTATTTGTTTCTCGTTAAAATACTGAGTAAGATATTAAAAAGGGGAGAAGTTCTGTTTTTATTGCATATATCGACGTTTCAGCCAAAATAGAGCGGTTTTACGTGTTCATCTTCCATCAGTAATATAAACGGAAAATCAGGAACATTTTAGTTAATTCTAATGAAAACACATTGATTTTTATCATTTGTATTGGAAACAACATTGTCATATGTCTTTTCTTGGATCTAAATAATACGAAACCTCGCTCTATGATTCTAAGTTATAATCCTCAAATATGGTTAAATAGTGACTTTTTTCACGATTTTCATGTAGTTTGATATTTTGTAAATATATTCATTTTTACCAATATTTCGATTCTATTTCATGTAGTATCACGATATGTGATTTGGCCTTGAAATCTCAGAATTTCGCATAATATTGCATTTTAAGCAAGTTTTCTTGCATTTTGTTTCGTACGAAAAATCATCGAATTTAGCAATATTTTGACGTTTATCATCCCCTTTTCCTTCATTTGATTTAAACAAAATATCATCGAATTAGGCAATATTTTGCCGTTTTCCACGTTTTTGTGAATTTTCAGTCCATGGGTATTAATTCATGTATATACGATAAAAATGATGCAAACACATAATTGATTAGATAATAACCTTAAATACTTCGTTTTCAATCATCTATTTGTTTCTCGTTAAAATACAGAGTAAGATATTGAAAAGGGGAGAAGTTCGGTTTTTATTGCATATAACGACGTTTCAGCCGGATTAGAGCGGTTTTACGTGTACATCTTCCCTCGTTAATATAATCGGAAAATCAAAAACATTTTAGTTATTTCTAATGAAAACACATTGTTTTTTATCATTTGTATTGGAAACAACATTGTCATTTGTCTTTTCTTGGATCTAAATAATACGAAACCTCGCTCTATGATTCTAAGTTATAATCCTCAAATATGGTTAAATAGTGACTTTTTTCACGATTTTCATATTACGTAAATATGTTCATTTTTACCAATATTTCAATACTATTTCATGTAGTATCACGATATGTGATTTGGCTTTGAAATCTCAAAATTTCGCAAAATATTGCATTTTAAGCAAGTTTTCTTGCTTTTTGTTTCGTACGAAAAATCATCGAATTTAGCAATATTTTGACGTTTATCATCCCCTTTTCCTTCATGTGATTTAAACAAAATATCATCGAATTAGGCAATATTTTGCCGTTTTCCACGTTTTTGTGAATTTTCAGTCCATGGGTATTAATTCATATATATACGATAAAAATGATGCAAACACATAATTGATTAGATAATAACCATAAATACTTCATTTTCAATCATCTATTTGTTTCTCGTTAAAATACTGAGTAAGATATTGAAAAGGGGAGAAGTTCGGTTTTTATTGCATATATCGACGTTTCAGCCGGATTAGAGCGGTTTTACTTGTACATCTTCCCTCGTTAATATAAACGGAAAATCAATAACATTATAGTTAATTCTAATGAAAACACATTGTCATATGTCTTTTCTTGGAACTAAATAATACGAAACCTCGCTCTATGATTTGAAGTTATAAGCCTCAAATATGGTTATATAGTGACTTTTTTCACGTTTTTCATGTAGTTTGATATTACATAAATATATTCATTTTTACCAATATTTCGATACTATTTCATGTAGTATCACGATATGTGATTTGGCCTTCAAATCTCAGAATTTCGCATAATATTGCATTTTAAGCAAGTTTTCTTGCATTTTGTTTCGTACGAAAAATTATCGAATTTAGCAATATTTTGACGTTTATCATCACCTTTTCCTTTATTTGATTTAAACAAAATATCATCGAATTAGGCAATATTTTGCCGTTTTTCCACGTTTTTGTGAATTTTCAGTCTATGGGTATCAATTCATTATATATACGATAAAAATGATGCAAACACATAATTTATTAGATAATAACCTAAAATACTTCATTTTCAATCAACTATTTGTTTCTCGTTAAAATACTGAGTAAGATATTAAAAAGGGGAGAAGTTCTGTTTTTATTGCATATATCGACGTTTCAGCCAAAATAGAGCGGTTTTACGTGTTCATCTTCCATCAGTAATATAAACGGAAAATCAGGAACATTTTAGTTAATTCTAATGAAAACACATTGATTTTTATCATTTGTATTGGAAACAACATTGTCATATGTCTTTTCTTGGATCTAAATAATACGAAACCTCGCTCTATGATTCTAAGTTATAATCCTCAAATATGGTTAAATAGTGACTTTTTTCACGATTTTCATGTAGTTTGATATTTTGTAAATATATTCATTTTTACCAATATTTCGATTCTATTTCATGTAGTATCACGATATGTGATTTGGCCTTGAAATCTCAGAATTTCGCATAATATTGCATTTTAAGCAAGTTTTCTTGCATTTTGTTTCGTACGAAAAATCATCGAATTTAGCAATATTTTGACGTTTATCATCCCCTTTTCCTTCATTTGATTTAAACAAAATATCATCGAATTAGGCAATATTTTGCCGTTTTCCACGTTTTTGTGAATTTTCAGTCCATGGGTATTAATTCATGTATATACGATAAAAATGATGCAAACACATAATTGATTAGATAATAACCTTAAATACTTCGTTTTCAATCATCTATTTGTTTCTCGTTAAAATACAGAGTAAGATATTGAAAAGGGGAGAAGTTCGGTTTTTATTGCATATATCGACGTTTCAGCCGGATTAGAGCGGTTTTACGTGTACATCTTCCCTCGTTAATATAATCGGAAAATCAAAAACATTTTAGTTATTTCTAATGAAAACACATTGTTTTTTATCATTTGTATTGGAAACAACATTGTCATTTGTCTTTTCTTGGATCTAAATAATACGAAACCTCGCTCAATGATTCTAAGTTATAATCCTCAAATATGGTTAAATAGTGACTTTTTCACGATTTTCATATTACGTAAATATGTTCATTTTTACCAATATTTCAATACTATGTCATGTAGTATCACGATATGTGATTTGGCTTTGAAATCTCAAAATTTCGCAAAATATTGCATTTTAAGCAAGTTTTCTTGCTTTTTGTTTCGTACGAAAAATCATCGAATTTAGCAATATTTTGACGTTTATCATCCCCTTTTCCTTCATGTGATTTAAACAAAATATCATCGAATTAGGCAATATTTTGCCGTTTTCCACGTTTTTGTGAATTTTCAGTCCATGGGTATTAATTCATATATATATATACGATAAAAATGATGCAAACACATAATTGATTAGATAATAACCATAAATACTTCGTTTTAAATCATCTATTTGTTTCTCGATAAAATACAGAGTAAGATATTGAAAAGGGGAGAAGTTCGGTTTTTATTGCATATATCGACGTTTCAGCCGGATTAGAGAGGTTTTACGTGTACATCTTCCCTCGTTAATATAATCGGAAAATCAAAAACATTTTAGTTATTTCTAATGAAAACACATTGTTTTTTATCATTTGTATTGGAAACAACATTGTCATATGTCTTTTCTTGGAACTAAATAATACGAAACCTCGCTCTATGATTTGAAGTTAAAATCCTCAAATATGGTTATATAGTGACTTTTTTCACGTTTTTCATGTAGTTTGATATTACGTAAATATAATCATTTTTACCAATATTTCGATACTATTTCATGTAGTATCACGATATGTGATTTGGTCTTGAAATCTCAGAATTTCGCATAATATTGCATTTTAAGCAAATTTTCTTGCATTTTGTTTCGTACGAAAAATCATCGAATTTAGCAATATTTTGACGTTTATCATTCCCTTTTCCTTTTTTGATTTAAACAAAATATCATCGAATTAGGCAAAATTTTGCCGTTTTTCCACGTTTTTTTGAGTTTTCAGTCTATGGGTATTAATTCATTATATATACGATAAAAATGATGCAAACACATAATTGATCAGATCACCTTAAATACTTCATTTTCAATCAAGTATTTGTTTCTCGTTAAAATACTGAGTTAGATATTGAAAAGGGGAGAAGTTCTGTTTTTATTGCATGTATTCAGCCGGAATAGAGCGGTTTTACGTGTACATCTTCCATCAGTAATATAAACGGAAAATCAGGAACATTTTAGTTAATTCTAATGAAAACACATTGATTTTTATCATTTGTATTGGAAACAACATTGTCATATGTCTTTTCTTGGATCTAAATAATGCGAAACCTCGCTCTATGATTCTAAGTTATAATCCTTAAATATGGTTAAATAGTGACTTTTTTCACGATTTTCATGTAGTTTGATATTACGTAAATATATTCATTTTTACCAATATTTCGATTCTATTTCATGTAGTATAACGATATGTGATTTGGCCTTGAAATCTCAGAATTTCGCATAATATTGCATTTTAAGCAAGTTTTCTTGCATTTTGTTTCGTACGAAAAATCATCGAATTTAGCAATATTTTGACGTTTATCATCCCCTTTTCCTTCATTTGATTTAAACAAAATATCATCGAATTAGGCAATATTTTGCCGTTTTTCCACGTTTTTGTGAATTTTCAGTCTATGGGTATCAATTCATTATATATACGATAAAAATGATGCAAACACATAATTGATTAGATAATAACCTTAAATACTTCGTTTTCAATCATCTATTTGTTTCTCGTTAAAATACTGAGTAAGATATTGAAAAGGGGAGAAGTTCTGTTTTTATTGCATATATCGACGTTTCAGCCGGATTAGAGCGGTTTTACGTGTACATCTTCCCTCGTTAATATAATCGGAAAATCAAAAACATTTTAGTTATTTCTAATGAAAACACATTGTTTTTTATCATTTCTATTGGAAACAACATTGTCATTTGTCTTTTCTTGGAACTAAATAATACGAAACCTCGCTCTATGATTCTAAGTTATAATCCTCAAATATGGTTAAATATTGACTTTTTTCACGATTTTCATGTAGTTTGATATTACGTAAATATATTCATTTTTACCAATATTTCAATACTATTTCATGTAGTATCACGATATGTGATTTGGCTTTGAAATCTCAAAATTTCGCCAAATATTGCATTTAAGCAAGTTTTCTTGCATTTTGTTTCGTACGAAATATCATCGAATTTAGCAATATTTTGACGTTTATCATCCCCTTTTCCTTTATTTGATTTAAACAAAATATCATCGAATTAGGCAATATTTTGCCGTTTTTCCACGTTTTTGTGAATTTTCAGTCTATGGGTATCAATTCATTATATATACGATAAAAATGATGCAAACACATAATTGATTAGATAATAACCTTAAATACTTCATTTTCAATCAACTTTTTGTTTCTCGTTAAAATACTGAGTAAGATATTGAAAAGGGAAGAAGTTCTGTTTTTATTGCATATATCGACGTTTCAGCCGAAATAGAGCGGTTTTACGTGTTCATCTTCCATCAGTAATATAAACGGAAAATCAGGAACATTTTAGTTAATTCTAATGAAAACACATTGATTTTTATCATTTGTATTGGAAACAACATTGTCATATGTCTTTTCTTGGATCTAAATAATACGAAACCTCGCTCTATGATTTGAAGTTAAAATCCTCAAATATGGTTATATAGTGACTTTTTTCACGTTTTTCATGGTTTTTATGGTTTGACATTGTCATATGTCTTTTCTTGGATCTAAATAATACGAAACCTCGCTCTATGATTCTAAGTTATAATCCTCAAATATGGTTAAATAGTGACTTTTTTCACGATTTTCATGTAGTTTGATATTTTGTAAATATATTCATTTTTACCAATATTTCGATTCTATTTCATGTAGTATCACGATATGTGATTTGGCCTTGAAATCTCAGAATTTCGCATAATATTGCATTTTAAGCAAGTTTTCTTGCATTTTGTTTCGTACGAAAAATCATCGAATTTAGCAATATTTTGACGTTTATCATCCCCTTTTCCTTCATTTGATTTAAACAAAATATCATCGAATTAGGCAATATTTTGCCGTTTTCCACGTTTTTGTGAATTTTCAGTCCATGGGTATTAATTCATGTATATACGATAAAAATGATGCAAACACATAATTGATTAGATAATAACCTTAAATACTTCGTTTTCAATCATCTATTTGTTTCTCGTTAAAATACAGAGTAAGATATTGAAAAGGGGAGAAGTTCGGTTTTTATTGCATATATCGACGTTTCAGCCGGATTAGAGCGGTTTTACGTGAACATCTTCCCTCGTTAATATAAACGGAAAATCAAAAACATTTTAGTTATTTCTAATGAAAACACATTGTTTTTTATCATTTGTATTGGAAACAACATTGTCATATGTCTTTTCTTGGAACTAAATAATACGAAACCTCGCTCTATGATTTGAAGTTAAAATCCTCAAATATGGTTATATAGTGACTTTTTTCACGTTTTTCATGTAGTTTGATATTACGTAAATATAATCATTTTTACCAATATTTCGATACTATTTCATGTAGTATCACGATATGTGATTTGGTCTTGAAATCTCAGAATTTCGCATAATATTGCATTTAAGCAAATTTTCTTGCATTTTCTTTCGTACGAAAAATCATCGAATTTAGCAATATTTTGACGTTTATCATTCCCTTTTCCTTTTTTGATTTAAACAAAATATCATCGAATTAGGCAATATTTTGCCGTTTTTCCACGTTTTTGTGAGTTTTCAGTCTATGGGTATTAATTCATTATATATACGATAAAAATGATGCAAACACATAATTGATCAGATAATACCCTTAAATACTTCATTTTCAATCAAGTATTTGTTTCTCGTTAAAATACTGAGTAAGATATTGAAAAGGGGAGAAGTTCTGTTTTTATTGCATGTATCGACGTTTCAGCCGGAATAGAGCGGTTTTACGTGTACATCTTCCATCAGTAATATAAACGGAAAATCAGGAACATTTTAGATAATTCTAATGAAAACACATTGATTTTTATCATTTGTATTGGAAACAACATTGTCATATGTCTTTTCTTGGATCTAAATAATACGAAACCTCGCTCTATGATTTGAAGTTAAAATCCTCAAATATGGTTATATAGTGACTTTTTTCACGTTTTTCATGTAGTTTGATATTACATAAATATATTCATTTTTACCAATATTTCGATACTATTTCATGTAGTATCACGATATGTGATTTGGCCTTCAAATCTCAGAATTTCGCATAATATTGCATTTTAAGCAAGTTTTCTTGCATTTTGTTTCGTACGAAATATCATCGAATTTAGCAATATTTTGACGTTTATCATCCCCTTTTCCTTTATTTGATTTAAACAAAATATCATCGAATTAGGCAATATTTTGCCGTTTTTCCACGTTTTTGTGAATTTTCAGTCTATGGGTATCAATTCATTATATATACGATAAAAATGATGCAAACACATAATTGATTAGATAATAACCTTAAATACTTCATTTTCAATCAACTTTTTGTTTCTCGTTAAAATACTGAGTAAGATATTGAAAAGGGGAGAAGTTCTGTTTTTATTGCATATATCGACGTTTCAGCCGAAATAGAGCGGTTTTACGTGTTCATCTTCCATCAGTAATATAAACGGAAAATCAGGAACATTTTAGTTAATTCTAATGAAAACACATTGATTTTTATCATTTGTATTGGAAACAACATTGTCATATGTCTTTTCTTGGATCTAAATAATACGAAACCTCGCTCTATGATTCTAAGTTATAATCCTCAAATATGGTTAAATAGTGACTTTTTTCACGATTTTCATGTAGTTTGATATTTTGTAAATATATTCATTTTTACCAATATTTCGATTCTATTTCATGTAGTATCACGATATGTGATTTGGCCTTGAAATCTCAGAATTTCGCATAATATTGCATTTTAAGCAAGTTTTCTTGCATTTTGTTTCGTACGAAAAATCATCGAATTTAGCAATATTTTGACGTTTATCATCCCCTTTTCCTTCATTTGATTTAAACAAAATATCATCGAATTAGGCAATATTTTGCCGTTTTCCACGTTTTTGTGAATTTTCAGTCCATGGGTATTAATTCATGTATATACGATAAAAATGATGCAAACACATAATTGATTAGATAATAACCTTAAATACTTCGTTTTCAATCATCTATTTGTTTCTCGTTAAAATACAGAGTAAGATATTGAAAAGGGGAGAAGTTCGGTTTTTATTGCATATATCGACGTTTCAGCCGGATTAGAGCGGTTTTACGTGTACATCTTCCCTCGTTAATATAATCGGAAAATCAAAAACATTTTAGTTATTTCTAATGAAAACACATTGTTTTTTATCATTTGTATTGGAAACAACATTGTCATTTGTCTTTTCTTGGATCTAAATAATACGAAACCTCGCTCTATGATTCTAAGTTATAATCCTCAAATATGGTTAAATAGTGACTTTTTTCACGATTTTCATATTACGTAAATATGTTCATTTTTACCAATATTTCAATACTATTTCATGTAGTATCACGATATGTGATTTGGCTTTGAAATCTCAAAATTTCGCAAAATATTGCATTTTAAGCAAGTTTTCTTGCATTTTGTTTCGTACGAAAAATCATCGAATTTAGCAATATTTTGACGTTTATCATCCCCTTTTCCTTTTTTGATTTAAACAAAATATCATCGAATTAGGCAAAATTTTGCCGTTTTTCCACGTTTTTGTGAGTTTTCAGTCTATGGGTATTAATTCATTATATATACGATAAAAATGATGCAAACACATAATTGATCAGATCACCTTAAATACTTCATTTTCAATCAAGTATTTGTTTCTCGTTAAAATACTGAGTTAGATATTGAAAAGGGGAGAAGTTCTGTTTTTATTGCATGTATTCAGCCGGAATAGAGCGGTTTTACGTGTACATCTTCCATCAGTAATATAAACGGAAAATCAGGAACATTTTAGTTAATTCTAATGAAAACACATTGATTTTTATCATTTGTATTGGAAACAACATTGTCATATGTCTTTTCTTGGATCTAAATAATGCGAAACCTCGCTCTATGATTCTAAGTTATAATCCTTAAATATGGTTAAATAGTGACTTTTTTCACGATTTTCATGTAGTTTGATATTACGTAAATATATTCATTTTTACCAATATTTCGATTCTATTTCATGTAGTATAACGATATGTGATTTGGCCTTGAAATCTCAGAATTTCGCATAATATTGCATTTTAAGCAAGTTTTCTTGCATTTTGTTTCGTACGAAAAATCATCGAATTTAGCAATATTTTGACGTTTATCATCCCCTTTTCCTTCATTTGATTTAAACAAAATATCATCGAATTAGGCAATATTTTGCCGTTTTCCACGTTTTTGTGAATTTTCAGTCCATGGGTATTAATTCGTATATATACGATAAAAATGATGCAAACACATAATTGATTAGATAATAACCTTAAATACTTCGTTTTCAATCATCTATTTGTTTCTCGTTAAAATACTGAGTAAGATATTGAAAAGGGGAGAAGTTCGGTTTTTATTGCATATATCGACGTTTCAGCCGGATTAGAGCGGTTTTACGTGTACATCTTCCCTCGTTAATATAATCGGAAAATCAAAAACATTTTAGTTATTTCTAATGAAAACACATTGTTTTTTATCATTTCTATTGGAAACAACATTGTCATTTGTCTTTTCTTGGAACTAAATAATACGAAACCTCGCTCTATGATTCTAAGTTATAATCCTCAAATATGGTTAAATATTGACTTTTTTCACGATTTTCATGTAGTTTGATATTACGTAAATATATTCATTTTTACCAATATTTCAATACTATTTCATGTAGTATCACGATATGTGATTTGGCTTTGAAATCTCAAAATTTCGCCAAATATTGCATTTAAGCAAGTTTTCTTGCATTTTGTTTCGTACGAAATATCATCGAATTTAGCAATATTTTGACGTTTATCATCCCCTTTTCCTTTATTTGATTTAAACAAAATATCATCGAATTAGGCAATATTTTGCCGTTTTTCCACGTTTTTGTGAATTTTCAGTCTATGGGTATCAATTTATTATATATACGATAAAAATGATGCAAACACATAATTGATTAGATAATAACCTTAAATACTTCATTTTCAATCAACTTTTTGTTTCTCGTTAAAATACTGAGTAAGATATTGAAAAGGGGAGAAGTTCTGTTTTTATTGCATATATCGACGTTTCAGCCGAAATAGAGCGGTTTTACGTGTTCATCTTCCATCAGTAATATAAACGGAAAATCAGGAACATTTTAGTTAATTCTAATGAAAACACATTGATTTTTATCATTTGTATTGGAAACAACATTGTCATATGTCTTTTCTTGGATCTAAATAATACGAAACCTCGCTCTATGATTTGAAGTTAAAATCCTCAAATATGGTTATATAGTGACTTTTTTCACGTTTTTCATGGTTTTTATGGTTTGACATTGTCATATGTCTTTTCTTGGATCTAAATAATACGAAACCTCGCTCTATGATTCTAAGTTATAATCCTCAAATATGGTTAAATAGTGACTTTTTTCACGATTTTCATGTAGTTTGATATTTTGTAAATATATTCATTTTTACCAATATTTCGATTCTATTTCATGTAGTATCACGATATGTGATTTGGCCTTGAAATCTCAGAATTTCGCATAATATTGCATTTTAAGCAAGTTTTCTTGCATTTTGTTTCGTACGAAAAATCATCGAATTTAGCAATATTTTGACGTTTATCATCCCCTTTTCCTTCATTTGATTTAAACAAAATATCATCGAATTAGGCAATATTTTGCCGTTTTCCACGTTTTTGTGAATTTTCAGTCCATGGGTATTAATTCATGTATATACGATAAAAATGATGCAAACACATAATTGATTAGATAATAACCTTAAATACTTCGTTTTCAATCATCTATTTGTTTCTCGTTAAAATACAGAGTAAGATATTGAAAAGGGGAGAAGTTCGGTTTTTATTGCATATATCGACGTTTCAGCCGGATTAGAGAGGTTTTACGTGTACATCTTCCCTCGTTAATATAATCGGAAAATCCAATACATTTTAGTTATTTCTAATGAAAACACATTGTTTTTTATCATTTGTATTGGAAACAACATTGTCATATGTCTTTTCTTGGAACTAAATAATACGAAACCTCGCTCTATGATTTGAAGTTAAAATCCTCAAATATGGTTATATAGTGACTTTTTTCACGTTTTTCATGTAGTTTGATATTACGTAAATATAATCATTTTTACCAATATTTCGATACTATTTCATGTAGTATCACGATATGTGATTTGGCCTTCAAATTTCAGAATTTCGCATAATATTGCATTTTAAGCAAGTTTTCTTGCATTTTGTTTCGTACGAAATATCATCGAATTTAGCAATATTTTGACGTTTATCATCCCCTTTTCCTTTATTTGATTTAAACAAAATATCATCGAATTAGGCAATATTTTGCCGTTTTTCCACGTTTTTGTGAGTTTTCAGTCTATGGGTATTAATTCATTATATATACGATAAAAATGATGCAAACACATAATTGATCAGATAATAACTTTAAATACTTCATTTTCAATCAAGTATTTGTTTCTCGTTAAAATACTGAGTAAGATATTGAAAAGGGGAGAAGTTCTGTTTTTATTGCATGTATCGACGTTTCAGCCGGAATAGAGCGGTTTTACGTGTACATCTTCCATCAGTAATATAAACGGAAAATCAGGAACATTTTAGTTAATTCTAATGAAAACACATTGATTTTTATCATTTGTATTGGAAACAACATTGTCATATGTCTTTTCTTGGATCTAAATAATACGAAACCTCGCTCTATGATTTGAAGTTAAAATCCTCAAATATGGTTATATAGTGACTTTTTTCACGTTTTTCATGTAGTTTGATATTACATAAATATATTCATTTTTACCAATATTTCGATACTATTTCATGTAGTATCACGATATGTGATTTGGCCTTCAAATTTCAGAATTTCGCATAATATTGCATTTTAAGCAAGTTTTCTTGCATTTTGTTTCGTACGAAATATCATCGAATTTAGCAATATTTTGACGTTTATCATCCCCTTTTCCTTTATTTGATTTAAACAAAATATCATCGAATTAGGCAATATTTTGCCGTTTTTCCACGTTTTTGTGAATTTTCAGTCTATGGGTATCAATTCATTATATATACGATAAAAATGATGCAAACACATAATTGATTAGATAATAACCTTAAATACTTCATTTTCAATCAACTTTTTGTTTCTCGTTAAAATACTGAGTAAGATATTGAAAAGGGGAGAAGTTCTGTTTTTATTGCATATATCGACGTTTCAGCCGAAATAGAGCGGTTTTACGTGTTCATCTTCCATCAGTAATATAAACGGAAAATCAGGAACATTTTAGTTAATTCTAATGAAAACACATTGATTTTTATCATTTGTATTGGAAACAACATTGTCATATGTCTTTTCTTGGATCTAAATAATACGAAACCTCGCTCTATGATTCTAAGTTATAATCCTCAAATATGGTTAAATAGTGACTTTTTTCACGATTTTCATGTAGTTTGATATTTTGTAAATATATTCATTTTTACCAATATTTCGATTCTATTTCATGTAGTATCACGATATGTGATTTGGCCTTGAAATCTCAGAATTTCGCATAATATTGCATTTTAAGCAAGTTTTCTTGCATTTTGTTTCGTACGAAAAATCATCGAATTTAGCAATATTTTGACGTTTATCATCCCCTTTTCCTTCATTTGATTTAAACAAAATATCATCGAATTAGGCAATATTTTGCCGTTTTCCACGTTTTTGTGAATTTTCAGTCCATGGGTATTAATTCATGTATATACGATAAAAATGATGCAAACACATAATTGATTAGATAATAACCTTAAATACTTCGTTTTCAATCATCTATTTGTTTTGTCGGAAAATCCGACACCATTTAATATATCATACAGATAATAGCTGTGTTGTATAAACAAGTTACCCATAGAAAACGTAACTTGTAGTGGAATTACCGTCTAAAGAAAACGGGATATCATCACCACATACTATTATAATTCACCAGCTATTCTGCTGGGAATTGTTCTTAAATACATTAGTCTTTGAACTTTACCATCATAAAAACATCTTATATAAATTAACTTAATTATCAATATTAAAGTAGAGTAAATGTGACCCTTCTATCACTTTTTGAAATCTGGACAAAGTAAGCCAGGCGTCAGAGTGAGGAAGGAGGGCAGCCATTGTTATATGAGACCAGAGGCTCACACGGGAGCAAATTCGGCTCCTGTTAAATTTACTTGGACGTAGTGTTATGGAACCCAAAGGTGTACCATTGTCAACACGCTGTCTACAAATACAAGTTAAGTGTCTATCCGAAACCCGTTTATCATTCATTTATGGCCATTAATGTCAGGATATAGGGTTAGCCGGTTAGAACGCGAAATCGCCTCATACTAAAGGTAATTAAGCCAGGTCTTCATGTTCCATGTACTGTTTTCTCTGATATACTTGTCATATATAGGTATCTGGCTTCACAGCTAGCGCACTTTTGACAGGTCAAGACGAGGATGCAAGATTTGTGCACCAGTTACTGGGTGATATGGAAGCTACCTCAAAGAGGATAATTTGGTGTCTACACCCTAGTTATACCTGGTGGACTAACCTGCTGTACTATAAGATAAGGAACCTCTTCAATGTATGTAGTTACTGTAGTTTGATTGGCTGCATACATATAAATATAAACCCCCCTAATGTGTAGAGGATCGATTTGTGAGATTATGAGATTATTGCAGAAATACAGTCCACTTATCATTATACAAATTGCTATCGAAGTATATAAATTAACGTAAATATAAATTCATATAAATTAAATAAATATAAATCTCACAGGTCGGTTCCCACATTATTTGGTCCTTCGAACCGGATTTGGTCATCTTAGTACCGGATGAACCAGTTAACCAGTGGATTCATTAAATATACTAGTGCAGTGTTATTTAAACAAAGGCCAGCCAGTCAAAGACGGAAGCGTAGCCTCGAGGGAGCTCAGGAGCCTCCCTCAGCCCAGTTCAGCTTCGTCAGCGGTTTCATGCACACCCACAGATATTTGGTGGCGTGTTATTTCGTGAAATGACAGCGCTAATATAGAATCCAGCCAAATTAGTGACTGTGTCGCGAGATTGTTCACGGATTTCGTGGTGTTACATTTCGCGAGAGATTATCTACGAATTTTGTGGAGTTTATTTCGCGAGGTCACTAATCATATTTAATACTTCTAGATAATATTAGAAGTTTCATAGAGGCTAATTAAGAGGCTATTATCAATAATTGTGTATATTATTTCTCCAAAATAGAGAATTATTTAATATATATTGCACTAGTGATCACAGTATAATATTTACTAATTGCCAACCCACAACAGGGTAGGATATTAACCATTGACTAGTTGAACTATTATCGTTCATCCTAGTCCCATTATTACCATAGTCAGTTGTACTATATTGAACAACCTAACACCATTAATGAATGGTCCAGACCCTATTTTGGGTGTAATTTTTATCAACTCGAGTTGAGTTGTATATATAATAATTTACTTATGATCATTACACCTTTGAGTGATTAATTAGTGTCTCTACCATCCTAGGGTGATATAGAAGAGCTAACCTAAAGGTACTTCCAGTGACACTGGTTTATCACTCAAATCATTAGTGTGTATGATTGTATATATATAATGTGTATTAATTTTAAGTGCTAACCTCTAGTAGAGGTAGGATTATTGCCTAGTGAGTTCAGAATTTACCCTAGGCTACCATTAGTGTTTGTTCAGTATTATGAGCAGCCCAAGTACAAGTCCCACAAGGCTTCACCAACGAGCCAGTATGGATAATGCAGGGAGAATGAAAAGAACCCTTGCAGGTCTTAAAGGCCACTTAACAAGACAGATCAAGAAATGTGAAGATTTGTCACAACAATCAACAGTTGATTATGCTGACCTGGAAAGCTATTATCAAGCAGCTGCAGGTAAATTTGAGCAAATCAAATGCCAAATAGCAACATATGTGGCTGAACTTGCCAACACTAATTTATCAGAAACAGAAATAGACGACATTATGGTTGATCTTGCGAATTATGAAGATCACACTCAGGCCACGTTACAGCCTTATGTCAAATTAATTGCCCAGAACAAGGCAACAGCAACAACAACAACAGTTGCATCTAATACGAGTCAAGCAGAAGCTCGACTCCCTCCAATTAATTTACCCACTTTCTCAGGAAAAGATGAGGAAGATTGGGATGAATTTTGGAACAAATTCGTTGACCTTGTAGACTCAAAACAATCTTTACCAAAGAGTAGTAAATTCTCTTATTTGCAAGGCCAATTATCAGGTGAGGCTAAAACAGTAGTATCCCATCTGAGATTAACTAATGACGGCTATGATCTGGCAGTAAAACTCCTCAAGGATAATTATGCTGATCCAGAAGTAAGAACATCACATTTAGTTCATGAGCTGTTGCATTTACCCCCACCGGAGGCTTCAGCTGATTCACTCCAAGTCTTCAAGCTGGAGGTAGAATCATTGATCAATGCCCTCAGCCTGACAGCAGATACAAACGGGGCTGAGTGGGTCTTGAAAATAATTGTCCAGGAGAAAATACCTAGGGACATATTGAGACAAATGAGTGCTCATTACAATAAAAGTATCTTATCCATGAATGAAATATCTGAAGGTTTAAAGTCAGTAGTTCATCAATTACGAACACATGACAAATTAAAACCACCAAGTAAACCCTCAGAAACCAATAATAGTAAACCACAGAGTACCAAAGGTACTCCAAATCAATCTAGACAATATAATTCAACACCAAAGTGGAACAGTGGCAGTGTGGGCGTATATGCAGTGGGACCCTCCAAGCCTATAGTTACTGTGTCATCCAAGAACGTGACACCAAAGGGTACTGGAAGCTATGGAACATGTTTGTTCTGCAATGAGAAACATTCAATGTACCACTGCTCTAATTTTCCTGATAGTGACGCCCGTGTTGAGCGACTCAAGGATTTGCAACATTGCACGAGGTGCCTCAGGAAACATAACATCAAGGACTGTGATACCCAATTACACACCTGTAATAGGTGTAACAAAGGTCAGCACCATGCAGCATTGTGCAGAGACACCAAAACAACGTCTCCAAACCCCAAGGTGGAAGATAGCATTCCCACCACAGTACAGTACTGCAAGGTGCAACCTACAAAGAGTGTCCAATCGGCAAAGTCTAAAGGTAATACGACTTTGCCTACTGCCCAAATTACCATCCTGAATAAGAGGGCCAAGGTCCATACCCGTGGGTTGTTTGACCAAGGATCCCAGAGAACATATGTCACTAAAAAGTTGGCAGATGAACTACAATTAAGGCCTGTAGCCCAGATGTCATTCAACATCTCAGGGTTTGTAACAGATGCAGGACCTCAAGTCTACCAGGTGGTACAACCATCAGTACGCTTAGGCAGGTACGTCTGTCGAGTACAAGCCATTGTGGTGGACAAAATACCAGTAGACCTACAAGTTCAAGGTCTGAGAGCAACAGCCAAATTCCTGAGAAATAGAGGAATAAAATTGGCAGATAATATTAAGTCTGATCACCTCACTGACTTCGGTCTCCTTGTTGGGACAGACTATTGCCATCGATTCATCGGTAGCCCTACTAAATATCAGGGTATAACCATGTTAAACTCTGCAGGAGGTAAATTACTCTCAGGCCCAGTATCAAGCCTGAGGAGACCTATGCCTGCAGATAAACAATACCAGTAGAAATCTAAATTTGTCAGCTGATTATATTTCTCCAGTAGCATTATACTAAGGAGATTACAGTTGACTATACCAACAGAGGTTGATGTTAGTATCATCATTTGAAGCTGGAGATGAGTTCATGAGGCCTCAGTGGCAAATCAGTGAACAGTAGCCTAAAACAGCTACAAGTCACTGCGACCAATGTCACTGAACCCACTGTAGTCTCAGAACCATACTTTACTTTAATGATGAGCTATTCAATCTTCTGAATCAATTAACTAAATTAAAACCCCAATAAATCTGATGACTGATTTGATACATTTATTATTTAATCAAGATGTATTCCATGGGCCTCAGTGTTTATATATCAGTGACCAGTTACCTGAAGAAACTTCAAGTTATATCTAATGTCACTGATCTCACTGCAGTCCCTGAATCATACTTGACTGTAGTACTTGATCACATTCAGTCTTCTGGGTTAAATAATATGTAATTAGGCTTGAATATTAGCCTTTCAAGAGTTGACAGGGAAATGAAATTGCATTAGACTTCTAACCCTTGCAACTCTAGTACGGGACATCCGTCCTGTACGAACAGACGCACAAATGTGTGCTTACTAACTACTAACATCAAACTAATCTAATAATTCGAAGGAGGAGTATCGGTGTTCGTCTGTTCTAAATAGGACTTCGACCCGTGAGCAGCCCCCTGGGGAATTATGTCGGAAAATCCGACACCATTTAATATATCATACAGATAATAGCTGTGTTGTATAAACAAGTTACCCATAGAAAACGTAACTTGTAGTGGAATTACCGTCTAAAGAAAACGGGATATCATCACCACATACTATTATAATTCACCAGCTATTCTGCTGGGAATTGTTCTTAAATACATTAGTCTTTGGACTTTACCATCATAAAAACATCTTATATAAATTAACTTAATTATCAATATTAAAGTAGAGTAAATGTGACCCTTCTATCACTTTTTGAAATCTGGACAAAGTAAGCCAGGCGTCAGAGTGAGGAAGGAGGGCAGCCATTGTTATATGAGACCAGAGGCTCACACGGGAGCAAATTCGGCTCCTGTTAAATTTACTTGGACGTAGTGTTATGGAACCCAAAGGTGTACCATTGTCAACACGCTGTCTACAAATACAAGTTAAGTGTCTATCCGAAACCCGTTTATCATTCATTTATGGCCATTAATGTCAGGATATAGGGTTAGCCGGTTAGAACGCGAAATCGCCTCATACTAAAGGTAATTAAGCCAGGTCTTCATGTTCCATGTACTGTTTTCTCTGATATACTTGTCATATATAGGTATCTGGCTTCACAGCTAGCGCACTTTTGACAGGTCAAGACGAGGATGCAAGATTTGTGCACCAGTTACTGGGTGATATGGAAGCTACCTCAAAGAGGATAATTTGGTGTCTACACCCTAGTTATACCTGGTGGACTAACCTGCTGTACTATAAGATAAGGAACCTCTTCAATGTATGTAGTTACTGTAGTTTGATTGGCTGCATACATATAAATATAAACCCCCCTAATGTGTAGAGGATCGATTTGTGAGATTATGAGATTATTGCAGAAATACAGTCCACTTATCATTATACAAATTGCTATCGAAGTATATAAATTAACGTAAATATAAATTCATATAAATTAAATAAATATAAATCTCACAGGTCGGTTCCCACATGTTTCTCGTTAAAATACAGAGTAAGATATTGAAAAGGGGAGAAGTTCGGTTTTTATTGCATATATCGACGTTTCAGCCGGATTAGAGCGGTTTTACGTGTACATCTTCCCTCGTTAATATAATCGGAAAATCAAAAACATTTTAGTTATTTCTAATGAAAACACATTGTTTTTTATCATTTGTATTGGAAACAACATTGTCATTTGTCTTTTCTTGGATCTAAATAATACGAAACCTCGCTCTATGATTCTAAGTTATAATCCTCAAATATGGTTAAATAGTGACTTTTTTCACGATTTTCATATTACGTAAATATGTTCATTTTTACCAATATTTCAATACTATTTCATGTAGTATCACGATATGTGATTTGGCTTTGAAATCTCAAAATTTCGCAAAATATTGCATTTTAAGCAAGTTTTCTTGCATTTTGTTTCGTACGAAAAATCATCGAATTTAGCAATATTTTGACGTTTATCATCCCCTTTTCCTTCATGTGATTTAAACAAAATATCATCGAATTAGGCAATATTTTGCCGTTTTCCACGTTTTTGTGAATTTTCAGTCCATGGGTATTAATTCATATATATACGATAAAAATGATGCAAACACATAATTGATTCGATAATAACCATAAATACTTCATTTTCAATCATCTATTTGTTTCTCGTTAAAATACTGAGTAAGATATTAAAAAGGGGAGAAGTTCGGTTTTTATTGCATATATCGACGTTTCAGCCGGATTAGAGCGGTTTTACGTGTACATCTTCCATCGTTAATATAAACGGAAAATCAAGAACATTTTAGTTATTTCTAATGAAAACACATTGTTTTATATCATTTGTATTGGAAACAACATTGTCATATGTCTTTTCTTGGAACTAAATAATACGAAACCTCGCTCTGTGATTTGAAGTTAAAATCCTCAAATATGGTTATATAGTGACTTTTTTCACGTTTTTCATGTAGTTTGATATTACGTAAATATATTCATTTTTACCAATATTTCGATACTATTTCATGTAGTATCACGATATGTGATTTGGCCTTCAAATCCCAGAATTTCGCATAATATTGCATTTTAAGCAAGTTTTGTTGCATTTTGTTTCGTACGAAAAATCATCGAATTTAGCAATATTTTAACGTTTATCATCTCCTTTTCCTTCATGCGATTTAAACAAAATATCATCGAATTAGGCAATATTTTGCCGTTTTCCACGTTTTTGTGAATTTTCCGTCCATGGGTATTAATTCATATATATATATACGATAAAAATGATGCAAACACATAATTGATTAGATAATAACCTTAAATACTTCATTTTCAATCATCTATTTGTTTCTCGTTAAAATACTGAGTAAGATATTGAAAAGGGGAGAAGTTCGGTTTCTATTGCATATATCGACGTTTCAGCGGGATTAGAGCGGTTTTACGTGTACATCTTCCCTCGTTAATATAAACGGAAAATCAAAAACATTTTAGTTATTTCTAATGAAAACACATTGTTTTTTATCATTTGTATTGGAAACAACATTGTCATATATCTTTTCTTGGATCTAAATAATACGAAACCTCGCTCTATGATTCTAAGTTATAATCCTCAAATATGGTTAAATAGTGACTTTTTTCACGATTTTCATGTAGTTTGATATTACGTAAATATATTCATTTTTACCAATATTTCAATACTATTTCATGTAGTATCACAATATGTGATTTGGCCTTCAAATCTCAAAATTTCGCAAAATATTGCATTTTAAGCAAGTTTTCTTGCATTTTGTTTCGTACGAAAAATCATCGAATTTAGCAATATTTTGACGTTTATCATCCCCTTTTCCTTCATGTGATTTAAACAAAATATTATCGAATTAGGCAATATTTTGCCGTTTTCCACGTTTTTGTGAATTTTCAGTCCATGGGTATTAATTCATATATATACGATAAAAATGATACAAACACATAATTGATTAGATAATAACCATAAATACTTCATTTTCAATCATCTATTTGTTTCTCGTTAAAATACTGAGTAAGATATTGAAAAGGGTGGAAGTTCGGTTTTTATTGCATATATCGACGTTTCAGCCGGATTAGAGCGGTTTTACGTGTACATCTTCCCTCGTTAATATAAACGGAAAATCAATAACATTATAGTTAATTCTAATGAAAACACATTGTTTTTTATTATTTGTATTGGAAACAACATTGTCATATGTCTTTTCTTGGAACTAAATAATACGAAACCTCGCTCTATGATTTGAAGTTAAAATCCTCAAATATGGTTATATAGTGACTTTTTTCACGTTTTTCATGTAGTTTGATATTACGTAAATATATTCATTTTTACCAATATTTCGATACTATTTCATGTAGTATCACGATATGTGATTTGGCCTTCAAATCTCAGAATTTCGCATAATATTGCATTTTAAGCAAGTTTTCTTGCATTTTGTTTCGTACGAAAAATCATCGAATTTAGCAATATTTTGACGTTTATCATCCCCTTTTCCTTTATTTGATTTAAACAAAATATCATCGAATTAGGCAATATTTTGCCGTTTTTCGACGTTTTTGTGAATTTTCAGTCTATGGGTATCAATTCATTATATATACGATAAAAATGATGCAAACACATAATTGATTAGATAATAACCTTAAATACTTCATTTTCAATCAACTATTTGTTTCTCGTTAAAATACTGAGTAAGATATTGAAAAGGGGAGAAGTTCTGTTTTTATTGCATATATCGACGTTTCAGCCGAAATAGAGCGGTGTTACGGCCCTCTCGGGACGCAACGGGGTTCTTACTCTGATGTTGTTAGAGGAAGATATATGTATCCGTTCCCAAGCCAGTAGTGGCTATCAAGGGATGAGATCCGTGACGCAAGTAACTTAAAAAGGAGTAGGGAAAGAAAGTTAAGAACTTAATATTATAATGTTCACCATCACCGATTAAATATATAGAATAAAAGAGTACACAAGGGGGAGGGGTATTAACACTTTACAGGGGGATCATGCATAATCTAGTCTTCTGCTGAAGACTCTGGTGCCACACCACTTGGTGCCGAGTCCTTGGTGCTTTCTTCGTGGCCTCACGACGTGTCCTCTGAGAATGCCGAGCCTACCCGGGCCACAGGTCAGCCAAAACACAGGTCCACTGGGGGCACCGTCGTGGAGGCCGTCAACCACACGTCCAGCTGGTCTGCTGGCAGGTACTGAGCCACCAAGGCTGGTACGGCCACTCCACGAACGATTTAAGGGGTACGCCCTAGACAGGAGTCTCGTGTGATATCACAAATCACCCTCCTGTCCTCAATACCCCAGTGGATGATCGTCTCCAACAGTCGGTCCCGGGTAAATCCTTTCACTGCCACTCCACTGGCAGGCTTAAGACACCTCAGTGTTCTTCCGGGGGGACGACGTCGCAACAGCTGCAGCAAACTTCACTGTATGGAGACTGGCTGCCTCGGGTAGACTGACTCCACTTCCATCACAGAGGTCCCAGGTCGGCTCTGTAAGCAGACACGTCATCAATAACAGGGACACTAAAACACCACACTTACAGGCTCAGATACAAACACCTGACGTATCCAGTCCATAGATGGCGCTGTCGTCGGAGCACCACCTCACCAGAGGTCAGGAGCGGCGGTGTTGAGTGCTGAACCAGACTGGAAACTGGTCCTCGAGGCCAGTACACGCTGTCCTCACTAGGTGTCGACGTCCGTTTGGCGGGGGTTTCGGGAGCTGACCCACAGATGGCGTGGTTGTCACTGCTCCCGGCTCGGACGCTGGATCCGGGGTCGTAACAAGCGGTTTTACGTGTTCATCTTCCATCAGTAATATAACCGGAAAATCAGGAACATTTTAGTTAATTCTAATGAAAACACATTGATTTTTATCATTTGTATTGGAAACAACATTGTCATATGTCTTTTCTTGGATCTAAATAATACGAAACCTCGCTCTATGATTCTAAGTTATAATCCTCAAATATGGTTAAATAGTGACTTTTTTCACGATTTTCATGTAGTTTGATATTTTGTAAATATATTCATTTTTACCAATATTTCGATTCTATTTCATGTAGTATCACGATATGTGATTTGGCCTTGAAATCTCAGAATTTCGCATAATATTGCATTTTAAGCAAGTTTTCTTGCATTTTGTTTCGTACGAAAAATCATCGAATTTAGCAATATTTTGACGTTTATCATCCCCTTTTCCTTCATTTGATTTAAACAAAATATCATCGAATTAGGCAATATTTTGCCGTTTTTTACGTTTTTGTGAATTTTCAGTCCATGGGTATTAATTCATATATATACGATAAAAATGATGCAAACACATAATTGATTAAATAATAACCTTAAATACTTCGTTTTCAATCATCTATTTGTTTCTCGTTAAAATACAGAGTAAGATATTGAAAAGGGGAGAAGTTCGGTTTTTATTGCATATATCGACGTTTCAGCCGGATTAGAGCGGTTTTACGTGTACATCTTCCCTCGTTAATATAATCGGAAAATCAAAAACATTTTAGTTATTTCTAATGAAAACACATTGTTTTTTATCATTTGTATTGGAAACAACATTGTCATTTGTCTTTTCTTGGATCTAAATAATACGAAACCTCGCTCTATGATTCTAAGTTATAATCCTCAAATATGGATAAATAGTGACTTTTTTTACGATTTTCATATTACGTAAATATGTTCATTTTTACCAATATTTCAATACTATTTCATGTAGTATCACGATATGTGATTTGGCTTTGAAATCTCAAAATTTCGCAAAATATTGCATTTTAAGCAAGTTTTCTTGCATTTTGTTTCGTACGAAAAATCATCGAATTTAGCAATATTTTGACGTTTATCATCCCCTTTTCCTTCATGTGATTTAAACAAAATATCATCGAATTAGGCAAAATTTTGCCGTTTTCCACGTTTTTGTGAATTTTCAGTCCATGGGTATTAATTCATATATATACGATAAAAATGATGCAAACACATAATTGATTAGATAATAACCATAAATACTTCATTTTCAATCATCTATTTGTTTCTCGTTAAAATACTGAGTAAGATATTAAAAAGGGGAGAAGTTCGGTTTTTATTGCATATATCGACGTTTCAGCCGGATTAGAGCGGTTTTACGTATACATCTTCCATCGTTAATATAAACGGAAAATCAATAACATTTTAGTTATTTCTAATGAAAACACATTGTTTTATATCATTTGTATTGGAAACAACATTGTCATATGTCTTTTCTTGGAACTAAATAATACGAAACCTCGCTCTGTGATTTGAAGTTAAAATCCTCAAATATGGTTATATAGTGACTTTTTTCACGTTTTTCATGTAGTTTGATATTACGTAAATATATTCATTTTTACCAATATTTCGATACTATTTCATGTAGTATCACGATATGTGATTTGGCCTTCAAATCCCAGAATTTCGAATAATATTGCATTTTAAGCAAGTTTTGTTGCATTTTGTTTCGTACGAAAAATCATCGAATTTAGCAATATTTTAACGTTTATCATCTCCTTTTCCTTCATGTGATTTAAACAAAATATCATCGAATTAGGCAATATTTTGCCGTTTTCCACGTTTTTGTGAATTTTCCGTCCATGGGTATTAATTCATATATATATATACGATAAAAATGATGCAAACACATAATTGATTAGATAATAACCTTAAATACTTCATTTTCAATCATCTATTTGTTTCTCGTTAAAATACTGAGTAAGATATTGAAAAGGGGAGAAGTTCTGTTTTTATTGCATATATCGACGTTTCAGCCGGAATAGAGCGGTTTTACGTGTACATCTTCCATCAGTAATATAAACGGAAAATCAGGAACATTTTAGTTAATTCTATTGAAAACACATTGTTTTTTATCATTTGTATTGGAAACAACATTGTCATATGTCTTTTCTTGGATCTAAATAATACGAAACCTCGCTCTATGATTCTAAGTTAAAATCCTCAAATATGGTTAAATAGTGATTTTTTTCACGATTTTTATGTAGTTTGATATTACGTATATATATTCATTTTTACCAATATTTCGATACTATTTCATGTAGTATCACGATATGTGATTTGGCCTTGAAATCTCAGAATTTCGCAAAATATTGTATTTTAAGCAAGTTTTCTTGCATTTTTTTCGTACGAAAAATAATCGAATTTAGCAATATTTTGACGTTTTTCCACGTTTTGGTGAATTTTCAGTCTATGGGTATTAATTCATTATATATACGATAAAAATGATGCAAACACATAATTGATTAGATAATAACCTTAAATACTTCATTTTCAATCAACTATTTGTTTCTCGTTAAAATACTGAGTAAGTTATTGAAAAGGGGAGAAGTTCTGTTTTTATTGCATATATCGACGTTTCAGCCGGAATAGAGCGGTTTTACGTGTACATCTTCCATCAGTAATATAAACGGAAAATCAGGAACGTTTTAGTTAATTCTAATGAAAACACATTGATTTTTATCATTTGTATTGGAAACAACATTGTCATATGTCTTTTCTTGGATCTAAATAATACGAAACCTCGCTCTATGATTCTAAGTTAAAATCCTCAAATATGGTTAAATAGTGACTTTTTTCACGATTTTCATGTAGTTTGATATTACGTAAATATGTTCATTTTTACCAATTTTTCGATACTATTTCATGTAGTATCACGATATGTGATTTGGCCATGAAATATCAGAATTTCGCATAATATTGTATTTTAAGCAAGTTTTCTTGCATTTTGTTTCGTACGAAAAATCATCGAATTTAGCAATATTTTGACGTTTATCATCCCCTTTTCCTTTATTTGATATAAACAAAATATCATCGAATTAGGCAATATTTTGCCGTTTTTCCACGTTTTTGTGAATTTTCAGTCTATGGGTATTAATTCATTATATATACGATAAAAATGATTTAAACACATAATTGATTAGATAATAACCTTAATTACTTCATTTTCAATCAACTATTTGTTTCTCGTTAAAATACTGAGTAAGATATTGAAAAGAGGAGAAGTTCTGTTTTTATTGCATATATCGACGTTTCAGCCGGAATAGAGCGGTTTTACGTGTACATCTTCCATCAGTAATATAAACGGAAAATCAGGAACATTTTAGTAAATTCTAATGAAAACACATTGATTTTTATCATTTGTATTGGAAACAACATTGTCATATGTCTTTTCTTGGATCTAAATAATACGAAACCTCGCTCTATGATTCTAAGTTAAAATCCTCAAATATGGTTAAATAGTGACATTTTCACGTTTTTCATGTAGTTTGATATTACGTAAATATATTAATTTTTACCAATATTTCGATTCTATTTCATGTAGTATCACGATATGTGATTTGGCCTTCAAATCTCAGAATTTCGCATAATATTGCATTTTAAGCAAGTTTTCTTGCATTTTGTTTCGTACGAAAAATCATCGAATTTAGCAATATTTTGACGTTTATCATCCCCTTTTCCTTTATTTGATTTAAACAAAATATCATCGAATTAGGCAATATTTTGCCGTTTTTCCACGTTTTTGTGAATTTTCAGTCAATGGGTATCAATTCATTATATATACGATAAAAATGATGCAAACACATATTTGATTAGATAATAACCTTAAATACTTCATTTTCAATCAACTATTTGTTTCTCGTTAAAATACTAAGTAAAATATTGAAAAGGGGAGAAGTTCTGTTTTATTGCATATATCGAAGTTTCAGCCGGAATAGAGCGGTTTTACGTGTACATCTTCCATCAGTAATATAAACGGAAAATCAGGAACATTTTAGTTAATTCTATTGAAAACACATTGATTTTTATCATTTGTATTGGAAACATCATTGTCATATGTCTTTTCTTGGATCTAAATAATACGAAACCTCGCTCTATGATTCTAAGTTAAAATCCTCAAATGTGGTTAAATAGTGACTTTTTTCACGATTTTTATGTAGTTTGATATTACGTATATATATTCATTTTTACCAATATTTCGATACTATTTCATGTAGTATCACGATATGTGATTTGGCCTTGAAATCTCAGAATTTCGCAAAATATTGTATTTTAAGCAAGTTTTCTTGCATTTTTTTCGTACGAAAAATCATCGAATTTAGCAATATTTTGACGTTTATCATCCCCTTTTCCTTTATTTGATATAAACAAAATATCATCGAATTAGGCAATATTTTGCCGTTTTTCCACGTTTTTGTGAATTTTCAGTCTATGGGTATTAATTCATTATATATACGATAAAAATGATTTAAACACATAATTGATTAGATAATAACCTTAATTACTTCATTTTCAATCAACTATTTGTTTCTCGTTAAAATACTGAGTAAGATATTGAAAAGGGGAGAAGTTCTGTTTTTATTGCATATATCGACGTTTCAGCCTGAATAGAGCGGTTTTACGTGTACATCTTCCATCAGTAATATAAACGGAAAATCAGGAACATTTTAGTTAATTCTAATGAAAAAACATTGATTTTTATCATTAGTATTGGAAACATCATTGTCATATGTCTTTTCTTGGATCTAAATAATACGAAACCTCGCTCTATGATTCTAAGTTAAAATCCTCAAATGTGGTTAAATAGTGACTTTTTTCACGATTTTTATGTAGTTTGATATTACGTATATATATTCATTTGTACCAATATTTCGATACTATTTCATGTAGTATCACGATATGTGATTTGGCCTTGAAATCTCAGAATTTCGCAAAATATTGTATTTTAAGCAAGTTTTCTTGCATTTTTTTCGTACGAAAAATCATCGAATTTAGCAATATTTTGACGTTTTTCCACGTTTTTGTGAATTTTCAGTCTATGGGTATTAATTCATTATATATACGATAAAAATGATGCAAACACATAATTGATTAGATAATAACCTTAAATACTTCATTTTCAATCAACTATTTGTTTCTCGTTAAAATACTGAGTAAGATATTGAAAAGGGGAGAAGTTCTGTTTTTATTGCATATATCGACGTTTTAGCCGAAATAGAGCGGTTTTACGTGTTCATCTTCCATCAGTAATATAAACGGAAAATCAGGAACATTTTAGTTAATTCTAATGAAAACACATTGATTTTTATCATTTGTATTGGAAACAACATTGTCATATGTCTTTTCTTGGATCTAAATAATACGAAACCTCGCTCTATGATTCTAAGTTAAAATCCTCAAATATGGTTAAATAGTGACATTTTCACGTTTTTCATGTAGTTTGATATTACGTAAATATATTAATTTTTACCAATATTTCGATTCTATTTCATGTAGTATCACGATATGTGATTTGGCCTTCAAATCTCAGAATTTCGCATAATATTGCATTTTAAGCAAGTTTTCTTGCATTTTGTTTCGTACGAAAAATCATCGAATTTAGCAATATTTTGACGTTTATCATCCCCTTTTCCTTTATTTGATTTAAACAAAATATCATCGAATTAGGCAATATTTTGCCGTTTTTCCACATTTTTGTGAATTTTCAGTCAATGGGTATCAATTCATTATATATTCAATAAAAATGATGCAAACACATAATTGATTAGATAATAACCTTAAATACTTCATTTTCAATCAACTATTTGTTTCTCGTTAAAATACTGAGTAAAATATTGAAAAGGGGAGAAGTTCTGTTTTTATTGCATATATCGACGTTTTAGCCGAAATAGAGCGGTTTTACGTGTTCATCTTCCATCAGTAATATAAACGGAAAATCAGGAACATTTTAGTTAATTCTAATGAAAACACATTGATTTTTATCATTTGTATTGGAAACAACATTGTCATATGTCTTTTCTTAAATCTAAATAATACGAAACCTCGCTCTATGATTCTAAGTTAAAATCCTCAAATATGGTTAAATAGTGACATTTTCACGTTTTTCATGTAGTTTGATATTACGTAAATATATTAATTTTTACCAATATTTCGATTCTATTTCATGTAGTATCACGATATGTGATTTGGCCTTCAAATCTCAGAATTTCGCATAATATTGCATTTTAAGCAAGTTTTCTTGCATTTTGTTTCGTACGAAAAATCATCGAATTTAGCAATATTTTGACGTTTATCATCCCCTTTTCCTTTATTTGATTTAAACAAAATATCATCGAATTAGGCAATATTTTGCCGTTTTTCCACATTTTTGTGAATTTTCAGTCAATGGGTATCAATTCATTATATATACGATAAAAATGATGCAAACACATAATTGATTAGATAATAACCTTAAATACTTCATTTTCAATCAACTATTTGTTTCTCGTTAAAATACTGAGTAAAATATTGAAAAGGCGAGAAGTTCTGTTTTTATTGCATATATCGACGTTTCAGCCGAAATAGAGCGATTTTACGTGTTCATCTTCCATCAGTAATATAAACGGAAAATCAGGAACATTTTAGTTAATTCTAATGAAAACACATTGATTTTTATCATTTGTATTGGAAACAACATTGTCATATGTCTTTTCTTGGATCTAAATAATACGAAACCTCGCTCTATGATTCTAAGTTAAAATCCTCAAATATGGTTAAATAGTGACTTTTTTCACGTTTTTCATGTAGTTTGATATTACGTAAATATAATCATTTTTACCAATATTTCCATACTATTTCATGTAGTATCACGATATGTGATTTGGTCTTGAAATCTCAGAATTTCGTATAATATTGCATTTTAAGCAAATTTTCTTGCATTTTGTTTCGTACGAAAAATCATCGAATTTAGCAATATTTTGACGTTTATCATTCCCTTTTCCTTTTTTGATTTAAACAAAATATCATCGAATTAGGCAATATTTTGCCGTTTTTCCACGTTTTTGTGAGTTTTCAGTCTATGGGTATTAATTCATTATATATACGATAAAAATGATGCAAACACATAATTGATCAGATAATAACCATAAATACTTCATTTTCAATCAAGTATTTGTTTCTCGTTAAAATACTGAGTAAGATATTGAAAAGAGGAGAAGTTCTGTTTTTATTGCATGTATCGACGTTTCAGCCGGAATAGAGCGGTTTTACGTGTACATCTTCCATCAGTAATATAAACGGAAAAACAGGAACATTTTAGTTAATTCTAATGAAAACACATTGATTTTTATCATTTGTATTGGAAACAACATTGTCATATGTCTTTTCTTGGATCTAAATAATACGAAACCTCGCTCTATGATTCTAAGTTATAATCCTCAAATATGGTTAAATAGTGACTTTTTTCACGATTTTCATGTAGTTTGATATTACGTAAATATATTCATTTTTACCAATATTTCGATTCTATTTCATGTAGTATCATGATATGTGATTTGGCCTTGAAATCTCAGAATTTCGCATAATATTGCATTTTAAGCAAGTTTTCTTGCATTTTGTTTCGTACGAAAAATCATTGAATTTAGCAATATTTTGACGTTTATCATCCCCTTTTCCTTCATTTGATTTAAACAAAATATCATCGAATTAGGCAATATTTTGCCGTTTTTCCACATTTTTGTGAATTTTCAGTCAATGGGTATCAATTCATTATATATACGATAAAAATGATGCAAACACATAATTGATTAGATAATAACCTTAAATACTTCATTTTCAATCAACTATTTGTTTCTCGTTAAAATACTGAGTAAAATATTGAAAAGGGGAGAAGTTCTGTTTTTATTGCATATATCGACGTTTCAGCCGAAATAGAGCGATTTTACGTGTTCATCTTCCATCAGTAATATAAACCGAAAATCAGGAACATTTTAGTTAATTCTAATGAAAACACATTGATTTTTATCATTTGTATTGGAAACAACATTGTCATATGTCTTTTCTTGGATCTAAATAATACGAAACCTCGCTCTATGATTCTAAGTTAAAATCCTCAAATATGGTTAAATAGTGACTTTTTTCACGTTTTTCATGTAGTTTGATATTACGTAAATATAATCATTTTTACCAATATTTCCATACTATTTCATGTAGTATCACGATATGTGATTTGGTCTTGAAATCTCAGAATTTCGTATAATATTGCATTTTAAGCAAATTTTCTTGCATTTTGTTTCGTACGAAAAATCATCGAATTTAGCAATATTTTGACGTTTATCATTCCCTTTTCCTTTTTTGATTTAAACAAAATATCATCGAATTAGGCAATATTTTGCCGTTTTTCCACGTTTTTGTGAGTTTTCAGTCTATGGGTATTAATTCATTATATATACGATAAAAATGATGCAAACACATAATTGATCAGATAATAACCATAAATACTTAATTTTCAATCAAGTATTTGTTTCTCGTTAAAATACTGAGTAAGATATTGAAAAGAGGAGAAGTTCTGTTTTTATTGCATGTATCGACGTTTCAGCCGGAATAGAGCGGTTTTACGTGTACATCTTCCATCAGTAATATAAACGGAAAAACAGGAACATTTTAGTTAATTCTAATGAAAACACATTGATTTTTATCATTTGTATTGGAAACAACATTGTCATATGTCTTTTCTTGGATCTAAATAATACGAAACCTCGCTCTATGATTCTAAGTTATAATCCTCAAATATGGTTAAATAGTGACTTTTTTCACGATTTTCATGTAGTTTGATATTACGTAAATATATTCATTTTTACCAATATTTCGATTCTATTTCATGTAGTATCATGATATGTGATTTGGCCTTGAAATCTCAGAATTTCGCATAATATTGCATTTTAAGCAAGTTTTCTTGCATTTTGTTTCGTACGAAAAATCATCGAATTTAGCAATATTTTGACGTTTATCATCCCCTTTTCCTTCATTTGATTTAAACAAAATATCATCGAATTAGGCAATATTTTGCCGTTTTCCACGTTTTTGTGAATTTTCAGTCCATGGGTATTAATTCATATATATACGATAAAAATGATGCAAACACATAATTGATTAGATAATAACCTTAAATACTTCATTTTCAATCATATATGTGTTTCTCGTTAAAATACTGAGTAAGATATTGAAAAGGGGAGAAGTTCGGTTTTTATTGCATATATCGACGTTTCAGCCGGATTAGAGCGGTTTTACGTGTACATCTTCCCTCGTTAATATAATCGGAAAATCAAAAACATTTTAGTTATTTCTAATGAAAACACATTGTTTTTTATCATTTGTATTGGAAACAACATTGTCATTTGTCTTTTCTTGGATCTAAATAATACGAAACCTCGCTCTATGATTCTAAGTTATAATCCTCAAATATGGTTAAATAGGGACTTTTTTCACGATTTTCATGTAGTTTGATATTACGTAAATATATTCATTTTTACCAATATTTAAATACTATTTCATGTAGTATCACGATATGTTATTTGGCTTTGAAATCTCAAAATTTCGCAAAATATTGCATTTTAAGCAAGTTTTCTTGCATTTTGTTTCGTACGAGAAATCATCGAATTTAGCAATATTTTGACGTTTATCATCCCCTTTTCCTTCATGTGATTTAAACAAAATATCATCGAATTAGGCAATATTTTGCCGTTTTTCCACGTTTTTGTGAATTTTCAGTCTATGGGTATTAATTCATTATATATACGATAAAAATGATTTAAACACATAATTGATTAGATAATAACCTTAATTACTTCATTTTCAATCAACTATTTGTTTCTCGTTAAAATACTGAGTAAGATATTGAAAAGGGGAGAAGTTCTGTTTTTATTGCATATATCGAAGTTTCAGCCGGAATAGAGCGGTTTTACGTGTACATCTTCCATCAGTAATATAAACGGAAAATCAGGAACATTTTAGTTAATTCTATTGAAAACACATTGTTTTTTATCATTTGTATTGGAAACAACATTGTCATATGTCTTTTCTTGGATCTAAATAATACGAAACCTCGCTCTATGATTCTAAGTTAAAATCCTCAAATATGGTTAAATAGTGATTTTTTTCACGATTTTTATGTAGTTTGATATTACGTATATATATTCATTTTTACCAATATTTCGATACTATTTAATGTAGTATCACGATATGTGATTTGGCCTTGAAATCTCAGAATTTCGCAAAATATTGTATTTTAAGCAAGTTTTCTTGCATTTTTTTCGTACGAAAAATCATCGAATTTAGCAATATTTTGACGTTTTTCCACGTTTTGGTGAATTTTCAGTCTATGGGTATTAATTCATTATATATACGATAAAAATGATGCAAACACAAAATTGATTAGATAATAACCTTAAATACTTAATTTTCAATCAACTATTTGTTTCTCGTTAAAATACTGAGTAAGTTATTGAAAAGGGGAGAAGTTCTGTTTTTATTGCATATATCGACGTTTCAGCCGGATTAGAGCGGTTTTACGTGTACATCTTCCATCAGTAATATAAACGGAAAATCAGGAACATTTTAGTTAATTCTAATGAAAACACATTGATTTTTATCATTTGTATTGGAAACAACATTGTCATATGTCTTTTCTTGGATCTAAATAATACGAAACCTCGCTCTATGATTCTAAGTTAAAATCCTCAAATATGGTTAAATAGTGACTTTTTTCACGATTTTTATGTAGTTTGATATTACGTATATATATTCATTTTTACCAATATTTCGATACTATTTCATGTAGTATCACGATATGTGATTTGGCCTTGAAATCTCAGAATTTCGCAAAATATTGTATTTTAAGCAAGTTTTCTTGCATTTTTTTCGTACGAAAAATCAACGAATTTAGCAATATTTTGACGTTTTTCCACGTTTTTGTGAATTTTCAGTCTATGGGTATTAATTCATTATATATACGATAAAAATGATGCAAACACATAATTGATTAGATAATAACCTTAAATACTTCATTTTCAATCATCTATATGTTTCTCGTTAAAATACTCAGTAAGATATTAAAAAGGGGAGAAGTTCGGTTTTTATTGCATATATCGAAGTTTCAGCCGGATTAGAGCGGTTTTACGTGTACATCTTCCATCGTTAATATAAACGGAAAATCAAGAACATTTTAGTTATTTCTAATGAAAACACATTGTTTTATATCATTTGTATTGGAAACAACATTGTCATATGTCTTTTTTTGGATCTAAATAATACGAAACCTCGCTCTATGATTTGAAGTTAAAATCCTCAAATATGGTTATATAGTGACTTTTTCACGTTTTTCATGTAGTTTGATATTACGTAAATATATTCATTTTTACCAATATTTCGATACTATTTCATGTAGTATCACGATATGTGATTTGGCCTTCAAATCTCTGAATTTCGCATAATATTGCATATTAAGCAAGTTTTCTTGCATTTTGTTTCGTACGAAAAATCATCGAATTTAGCAATATTTTGACGTTTATCATCCCCTTTTCCTTCATGTGATTTAAACAAAATATCATCGAATTAGGCAATATTTTGCCGTTTTCCACGTTTTTGTGAATTTTCAGTCCATGGGTATTAATTCATATATATACGATAAAAATGATGCAAACACATAATTAATTAGATAATAACCTTAAATACTTCATTTTCAATCAACTATTTGTTTCTCGTTAAAATACTGAGTAAGATATTGAAAAGGGGAGAAGATCGGTTTTTATTGCATATATCGACGTTTCAGCCGGATTAGAGTGGTTTTACGTGTACATCTTCCATCGTTAATATAAACCTAAAATCAAGAATATTTTAGTTATTTCTAATGAAAACACATTGTTTTATATCATTTGTATTGGAAACAACATTGTCATATGTCTTTTTTTGGATCTAAATAATACGAAACCTCGCTCTATGATTTGAAGTTAAAATCCTCAAATATGGTTATATAGGGACTTTTTTCACGTTTTTCATGTAGTTTGATATTACGTAAATATATTCATTTTTACCAATATTTCGATACTATTTCATGTAGTATCACGATATGTGATTTGGCCTTCAAATCTCAGAATTTCGCATAATATTGCATATTAAGCAAGTTTTCTTGCATTTTGTTTCGTACGAAAAATCATCGAATTAAGCAATATTTTGACGTTTATCATCCCCTTTTCCTTCATGTGATTTAAACAAAATATCATCGAATTAGGCAATATTTTGCCGTTTTTCCACGTTTTTGTGAATTTTCAGTCCATGGGTATTAATTCATATATATACGATAAAAATGATGCAAACACATAATTAATTAGATAATAACCTTAAATACTTCATTTTCAATCAACTATTTGTTTCTCGTTAAAATACTGAGTAAGATATTGAAAAGGGGAGAAGTTCTGTTTTTATTGCATATATCGACGTTTCAGCCGGAATAGAGCGATTTTCGTGTCCATCTTCCATCGGTAATATAAACGGAAAACCAGGAACATTTTAGTTAATTCTAATGAAAACACTTTGATTTTTATCATTTGTATTGGAAACAACATTGTCATATGTCTTTTCTTGGATCCAAATAATACGAAACCTGATTCTAAGTTATAATCCTCAAATATGGTTAAATAGTGACTTTTTTCACGATTTTCATGTAGTTTGATATTACGTAAATATATTCATTTTTACCAATATTTCGATACTTTTTCATGTAGTATCACGATATGTGATTTGGCCTTCAAATCTCAGAATTTCGCATAATATTGCATTTTAAGCAAGTTTTCTTGCATTTTGTTTCGTACGAAAAATCATCGAATTTAGCAATATTTTGAAGTTTATCATCCCCTTTTCCTTCATTTGATTTAAACAAAATATCATCGAATTAGGCAATATTTTGCCGTTTTCCACGTTTTTGTGAATTTTCAGTCCATGGGTATTAATTCATATATATACGATAAAAATGATGCAAACACATAATTGATTAGATAATAACCTTAAATACTTCATTTTCAATCAACTATTTGTTTCTCGTTAAAATACTGAGTAAGATATTGAAAAGGGGAGAAGTTCGGTTTTTATTGCATATATCGACGTTTCAGCCGGAATAGAGCGGTTTTACGTGTACATCTTCCCTCGTTAATATAAACGGAAAATCAAGAACATTATAGTTAATTCTAATGAAAACACATTGTTTTTTATCATTTGTATTGGAAACAACATTGTCATATGTCTTTTCTTGTATCTAAATAATACGAAACCTCGCTCTATGATTTGAAGTTAAAATCCTCAAATATGGTTATATAGTGATTTTTTTCACGTTTTTCTTTTAGTTTGATATTACGTAAATATATTCATTTTTACCAATATTTCGATACTATTTCATGTAGTATCACGATATGTGATTTGGCCTTCAAATCTCAGAATTTCGCATAATATTGCATTTTAAGCAAGTTTTCTTGCATTTTGTTTCGTACGAAAAATCATCGAATTTAGCAATATTTTAACGTTTATCATCTCCTTTTCCTTCAAGTGATTTAAACAAAATATCATCGAATTAGGCAATATTTTGCCGTTTTCCACGTTTTTGTGAATTTTCCGTCCATGGGTATTAATTCATATATATATACGATAAAAATGATGCAAACACATAATTGATTAGATAATAACCTTAAATACTTCATTTTCAATCATCTATTTGTTTCTCGTTAAAATACTGAGTAAATATTGAAAAGGGGAGAAGTTCTGTTTTTATTGCATATATCGACGTTTCAGCCGGAATAGAGCGGTTTTACGTGTACATCTTCCATCAGTAATATAAACGGAAAATCAGGAACATTTTAGTTAATTCTATTGAAAACACATTGATTTTTATCATTTGTATTGGAAACAACATTGTCATATGTCTTTTCTTGGATCTAAATAATACGAAACCTCCCTCTATGATTTTAAGTTATAATCCTCAAATATGGTTAAATAGTGACTTTTTTCACGATTTTCATGTAGTTTGATATTACGTAAATATATTCATTTTTACCAATATTTTGATACTATTTCATGTAGTATCACGATATATGATATGGCCTTCAAATCTCAGAATTTCGCTGATTTGGCCTTGAAATCTCAGAATTTCGCAAAATATTGCATTTTAGCACGTTTTCTTGCATTTTTTTTCGTACGAAAAATCATCGAATTTAGCAATATTTTGACATTTATCATCCCCTTTTCCTTCATGTGATTCAAACAAAATATCATCGAATTAGGCAATATTTTGCCGTTTTCCACGTTTTTGTGAATTTTCAGTCCATGGGTATTAATTCATATATATACGTTAAAAATGATGCAAACACATTATTGATTAGATAATAACCTTAAATACTTCATTTTCAATCATCTATTTGTTTCTCGTTAATATACAGAGTAAGATATTGAAAAGGGGAGAAGTTCGGTTTTTATTGCATATATCGACGTTTCAGCCGGATTAGAGCGGTTTTACGTGTACATCTTCCCTCGTTAATATAAACGGAAAATCAAGAACATTATAGTTAATTCTAATGAAAACACATTGTTTTTTATCATTTGTATTGGAAACAACATTGTCATATGTCTTTTCTTGGATCTAAATAATACGAAACCTCGCTCTATGATTCTAAGTTATAATCCTCAAATATGGTTAAATAGTGACTTTTTTTCACGATTTTCATGTAGTTTGATATTACGTAAATATATTCATTTTTACCAATATTTCGATTCTATTTCATGTAGTATCACGATATGTGATTTGGCCTTGAAATCTCAGAATTTCGCATAATATTGCATTTTAAGCAAGTTTTCTTGCATTTTGTTTCGTACGAAAAATCATCGAATTTAGCAATATTTTGACGTTTATCATCCCCTTTTCCTTCATTTGATTTAAACAAAATATCATCGAATTAGGCAATATTTTGCCGTTTTCCACGTTTTTGTGAATTTTCAGTCCATGGGTATTAATTCATATATATACGATAAAAATGATGCAAACACATAATTGATTAGATAATAACCATAAATACTTCATTTTCAATCATCTATATGTTTCTCGTTAAAATACTGAGTAAGATATTAAAAAGGGGAGAAGTTCGGTTTTTATTGCATATATCGAAGTTTCAGCCGGATTAGAGCGGTTTTACGTGTACATCTTCCATCGTTAATATAAACGGAAAATCAAGAACATTTTAGTTATTTCTAATGAAAACACATTGTTTTATATCATTTGTATTGGAAACAACATTGTCATATGTCTTTTTTTGGATCTAAATAATACGAAACCTCGCTCTATGATTTGAAGTTAAAATCCTCAAATATGGTTATATAGTGACTTTTTCACGTTTTTCATGTAGTTTGATATTACGTAAATATATTCATTTTTACCAATATTTCGATACTATTTCATGTAGTATCACGATATGTGATTTGGCCTTCAAATCTCTGAATTTCGCATAATATTGCATATTAAGCAAGTTTTCTTGCATTTTGTTTCGTACGAAAAATCATCGAATTTAGCAATATTTTGAAGTTTATCATCCCCTTTTCCTTCATTTGATTTAAACAAAATATCATCGAATTAGGCAATATTTTGCCGTTTTCCACGTTTTTGTGAATTTTCAGTCCATGGGTATTAATTCATATATATACGATAAAAATGATGCAAACACATAATTGATTAGATAATAACCTTAAATACTTCATTTTCAATCAACTATTTGCTTCTCGTTAAAATACTGAGTAAGATATTGAAAAGGGGAGAAGTTCGGTTTTTATTGCATATATCGACGTTTCAGCCGGAATAGAGCGGTTTTACGTGTACATCTTCCCTCGTTAATATAAACGGAAAATCAAAAACATTTTAGTTATTTCTAATGAAAACACATTGTTTTTTATCATTTGTATTGGAAACAACATTGTCATATGTCTTTTCTTGGATCTAAATAATACGAAACCTCGCTCTATGATTTGAAGGTAAAATCCTCAAATATGGGTATATAGTGACTTTTTTCCACGTTTTCATGTAGTTTGATATTACGTAAATATATTCATTTTTACCAATATTTCGATACTATTTCATGTAGTATCACGATATGTGATTTGGCCATGAAATCTCAGAATTTCGCATAATATTGCATTTTAAGCAAGTTTTCTTGCATTTTGTTTCGTACGAAAAATCATCGAATTTAGCAATATTTTAACGTTTATCATCTCCTTTTCCTTCATGTGATTTAAACAAAATATCATCGAATTAGGCAATATTTTGCCGTTTTCCACGTTTTTGTGAATTTTCCGTCCATGGGTATTAATTCATATATATATACGATAAAAATGATGCAAACACATAATTGATTAGATAATAACCTTAAATACTTCATTTTCAATTATCTATTTGTTTCTCGTTAAAATACTGAGTAAATATTGAAAAGGGGAGAAGTTCTGTTTTTATTGCATATATCGACGTTTCAGCCGGAATAGAGCGGTTTTACGTGTACATCTTCCATCAGTAATATAAACGGAAAATCAGGAACATTTTAGTTAATTCTATTGAAAACACATTGATTTTTATCATTTGTATTGGAAACAACATTGTCATATGTCTTTTCTTGGATCTAAATAATACGAAACCTCCCTCTATGATTTTAAGTTATAATCCTCATATATGGTTAAATAGTGACTTTTTTCATGATTTTCATGTAGTTTGATATTACGTAAATATATTCATTTTTACCAATATTTTGATACTATTTTATGTAGTATCACGATATATGATTTGGCCTTCAAATCTCAGAATTTCGCTGATTTGGCCTTGAAATCTCAGAATTTCGCAAAATATTGCATTTTAAGCACGTTTTCTTGCATTTTTTTTCGTACGAAAAATCATCGAATTTAGCAATATTTTGACGTTTATCATCCCCTTTTCCTTCATGTGATTCAAACAAAATATCATCGAATTAGGCAATATTTTGCCGTTTTCCACGTTTTTGTGAATTTTCAGTCCATGGGTATTAATTCATATATATACGTTAAAAATGATGCAAACACATTATTGATTAGATAATAACCTTAAATACTTCATTTTCAATCATCTATTTGTTTCTCGTTAATATACAGAGTAAGATATTGAAAAGGGGAGAAGTTCGGTTTTTATTGCATATATCGACGTTTCAGCCGGATTAGAGCGGTTTTACGTGTACATCTTCCCTCGTTAATATAAACGGAAAATCAAGAACATTATAGTTAATTCTAATGAAAACACATTGTTTTTTATCATTTGTATTGGAAACAACATTGTCATATGTCTTTTCTTGGATCTAAATAATACGAAACCTCCCTCTATGATTCTAAGTTATAATCCTCAAATATGGTTAAATAGTGACTTTTTTCACGATTTTCATGTAGTTTGATATTACGTAAATATATTCATTTTACCAATATTTCGATACTATTTCACGTAGTATCACGATATGTGATTTGGCTTTGAAATCTCAAAATTTCGCATAATATTGCATTTTAAGCAAGTTTTCTTGCATATTGTTTCGTACGAAAAATCATCGAATTTAGCAATATTTTGACGTTTATCATCCCCTTTTCCTTCATGTGATTTAAACAAAATATCATCGAATTAGGCAATATTTTGCCGTTTTCCACGTTTTTGTGAATTTTCAGTCCATGTGTATTAATTCATATATATACGATAAAAATGATGCAAACACATAATTGATTAGATAATAACCATAAATACTTCATTTTCAATCATCTATTTGTTTCTCGTTAAAATACTGAGTAAGATATTGAAAAGGGGAGAAGTTCGGTTTTTATTGCATATATCGACGTTTCAGCCGGATTAGAGCGGTTTTACGTGTACATCTTCCCTCGTTAATATAAACGGAAAATCAAGAACATTATAGTTAATTCTAATGAAAACACATTGTTTTTTATCATTTGTATTGGAAACAACATTGTCATATGTCTTTTCTTGGAACTAAATAATACGAAACCTCGCTCTATGATTTGAAGTTAAAATCCTCAAATATGGGTATATAGTGACTTTTTCACGTTTTTCATGTAGTTTGATATTACGTAAATATATTCATTTTACCAATATTTCGATACTATTTCATGTAGTATCACGATATGTGATTTGGCCTTCAAATCCCAGAATTTCGCATAATATTGCATTTTAAGCAAGTTTTCTTGCATTTTTTTTCGTACGAAAAATCATCGAATTTAGCAATAGTTTGACGTTTATCATCCCCTTTTCCTTCATGTGATTCAAACAAAATATCATCGAAATAGGCAATATTTTGCCGTTTTCCACGTTTTTGTGAATTTTCAGTCCATAGGTATTAATTCATATATATACGATAAAAATGATGCAAACACATAATTGATTAGATAACCTTAAATACTTCATTTTCAATCATCTATTTGTTTCTCGTTAAAATACTGAGTAAGATATTGAAAAGGGGAGAAGTTCGGTTTTTATTGCATATATCGACGTTTCAGCCGGATTAGAGCGGTTTTACGTGTACATCTTCCATCAAACGGAAAATCAAGAACATTTTAGTTATTTCTAATGAAAACACATTGTTTTATATCATTTGTATTGGAAACAACATTGTCATATGTCTTTTCTTGGATCTAAATAATACGAAACCTCGCTCTATGATTTGAAGTTAAAATCCTCAAATATGGTTATATAGTGACTTTTTTCACGTTTTTCATGTAGTTTGATATTACGTAAATATATTCATTTTTACCAATATTTCGATACTATTTCATGTAGTATCACGATATGTGATTTGGCCTTCAAATCTCAGAATTTCGCATAATGTTGCATTTTAAGCAAGTTTTCTTGCATTTTGTTTCGTACGAAAAATCATCGAATTTAGCAATATTTTAACGTTTATCATCTCCTTTTCCTTCATGTGATTTAAACAAAATATCATCGAATTAGGCAATATTTTGCCGTTTTCCACGTTTTTGTGAATTTTCCGTCCATGGGTATTAATTCATATATATATACGATAAAAATGATGCAAACACATAATTGATTAGATAATAACCTTAAATACTTCATTTTCAATCATCTATTTGTTTCTCGTTAAAATACTGAGTAAATATTGAAAAGGGGAGAAGTTCTGTTTTTATTGCATATATCGACGTTTCAGCCGGAATAGAGCGGTTTTACGTGTACATCTTCCATCAGTAATATAAACGGAAAATCAGGAACATTTTAGTTAATTCTATTGAAAACACATTGATTTTTATCATTTGTATTGGAAACAACATTGTCATATGTCTTTTCTTGGATCTAAATAATACGAATCCTCCCTCTATGATTTTAAGTTATAATCCTCAAATATGGTTAAATAGTGACTTTTTTCACGATTTTCATGTAGTTTGATATTACGTAAATATATTCATTTTTACCAATATTTTGATACTATTTCATGTAGTATCACGATATATGATTTGGCCTTCAAATCTCAGAATTTCGCTGATTTGGCCTTGAAATCTCAGAATTTCGCAAAATATTGCATTTTAAGCACGTTTTCTTGCATTTTTTTTCGTACGAAAAATCATCGAATTTAGCAATATTTTGACGTTTATCATCCCCTTTTCCTTCATGTGATTCAAACAAAATATCATCGAATTAGGCAATATTTTGCCGTTTTCCACGTTTTTGTGAATTTTCAGTCCATGGGTATTAATTCATATATATACGTTAAAAATGATGCAAACACATTATTGATTAGATAATAACCTTAAATACTTCATTTTCAATCATCTATTTGTTTCTCGTTAATATACAGAGTAAGATATTGAAAAGGGGAGAAGTTCGGTTTTTATTGCATATATCGACGTTTCAGCCGGATTAGAGCGGTTTTACGTGTACATCTTCCCTCGTTAATATAAACGGAAAATCAAGAACATTATAGTTAATTCTAATGAAAACACATTGTTTTTTATCATTTGTATTGGAAACAACATTGTCATATGTCTTTTCTTGTATCTAAATAATACGAAACCTCCCTCTATGATTCTAAGTTATAATCCTCAAATATGGTTAAATAGTGACTTTTTTCACGATTTTCATGTAGTTTGATATTACGTAAATATATTCATTTTACCAATATTTCGATACTATTTCACGTAGTATCACGATATGTGATTTGGCTTTGAAATCTCAAAATTTCGCATAATATTGCATTTTAAGCAAGTTTTCTTGCATATTGTTTCGTACGAAAAATCATCGAATTTAGCAATATTTTGACGTTTATCATCCCCTTTTCCTTCATGTGATTCAAACAAAATATCATCGAATTAGGCAATATTTTGCCGTTTTCCACGTTTTTGTGAATTTTCAGTCCATGGGTATTAATTCATATATATACGATAAAAATGATGCAAACACATAATTGATTAGATAATAACCATAAATACTTCATTTTCAATCATCTATTTGTTTCTCGTTAAAATACTGAGTAAGATATTGAAAAGGGGAGAAGTTCGGTTTTTATTGCATATATCGACGTTTCAGCCGGATTAGAGCGGTTTTACGTGTACATCTTCCCTCGTTAATATAAATGGAAAATCAAGAACATTATAGTTAATTCTAATGAAAACACATTGTTTTTTATCATTTGTATTGGAAACAACATTGTCATATGTCTTTTTTTGGAACTAAATAATCTCGAAATCATAGAGCGAAACCTCGCTCTATGATTTGAAGTTAAAATCCTCAAATATGGTTATATAGTGACTTTTTTCACGTTTTTCATGTAGTTTGATATTACGTAAATATATTCATTTTTACCAATATTTCGATACTATTTCATGTAGTATCACGATATGTGATTTGGCCTTCAAATCCCAGAATTTCGCATAATATTGCATTTTAAGCAAGTTTTCTTGCATTTTTTTTCGTACGAAAAATCATCGAATTTAGCAATAGTTTGACGTTTATCATCCCCTTTTCCTTCATGTGATTCAAACAAAATATCATCGAAATAGGCAATATTTTGCCGTTTTCCACGTTTTTGTGAATTTTCAGTCCATAGGTATTAATTCATATATATACGATAAAAATGATGCAAACACATAATTGATTAGATAATAACCTTAAATACTTCATTTTCAATCATCTATTTGTTTCTCGTTAAAATACTGAGTAAGATATTGAAAAGGGGAGAAGTTCGGTTTTTATTGCATATATCGACGTTTCAGCCGGATTAGAGCGGTTTTAAGTGTACATCTTCCATCAAACGGAAAATCAAGAACATTTTAGTTATTTCTAATGAAAACACATTGTTTTATATCATTTGTATTGGAAACAACATTGTCATATGTCTTTTCTTGGATCTAAATAATACGAAACCTCGCTCTATGATTTGAAGTTAAAATCCTCAAATATGGTTATATAGTGATTTTTTTCACGTTTTTCTTTTAGTTTGATATTACGTAAATATATTCATTTTTACCAATATTTCGATACTATTTCATGTAGTATCACGATATGTGATTTGGCCTTCAAATCTCAGAATTTCGCATAATATTGCATTTTAAGCAAGTTTTCTTGCATTTTGTTTCGTACGAAAAATCATCGAATTTAGCAATATTTTAACGTTTATCATCTCCTTTTCCTTCATGTGATTTAAACAAAATATCATCGAATTAGGCAATATTTTGCCGTTTTCCACGTTTTTGTGAATTTTCCGTCCATGGGTATTAATTCATATATATATACGATAAAAATGATGCAAACACATAATTGATTAGATAATAACCTTAAATACTTCATTTTCAATCATCTATTTGTTTCTCGTTAAAATACTGAGTAAATATTGAAAAGGGGAGAAGTTCTGTTTTTATTGCATATATCGACGTTTCAGCCGGAATAGAGCGGTTTTACGTGTACATCTTCCATCAGTAATATAAACGGAAAATCAGGAAAATTTTAGTTAATTCTATTGAAAACACATTGATTTTTATCATTTGTATTGGAAACAACATTGTCATATGTCTTTTCTTGGATCTAAATAATACGAAACCTCCCTCCATGATTTTAAGTTATAATCCTCAAATATGGTTAAATAGTGACTTTTTTCACGATTTTCATGTAATTTGATATTACGTAAATATATTCATTTTTACCAATATTTTGATACTATTTCATGTAGTATCACGATATATGATTTGGCCTTCAAATCTCAGAATTTCGCTGATTTGGCCTTGAAATCTCAGAATTTCGCAAAATATTGCATTTTAAGCACGTTTTCTTGCATTTTTTTTCGTACGAAAAATCATCGAATTTAGCAATATTTTGACGTTTATCATCCCCTTTTCCTTCATGTGATTCAAACAAAATATCATCGAATTAGGCAATATTTTGCCGTTTTCCACGTTTTTGTGAATTTTCAGTCCATGGGTATTAATTCATATATATACGTTAAAAATGACGCAAACACATTATTGATTAGATAATAACCTTAAATACTTCATTTTCAATCATCTATTTGTTTCTCGTTAATATACAGAGTAAGATATTGAAAAGGGGAGAAGTTCGGTTTTTATTGCATATATCGACGTTTCAGCCGGATTAGAGCGGTTTTACGTGTACATCTTCCCTCGTTAATATAAACGGAAAATCAAGAACATTATAGTTAATTCTAATGAAAACACATTGTTTTTTATCATTTGTATTGGAAACAACATTGTCATATGTCTTTTCTTGGATCTAAATAATACGAAACCTCTCTCTATGATTCTAAGTTATAATCCTCAAATATGGTTAAATAGTGACTTTTTTCACGATTTTCATGTAGTTTGATATTACGTAAATATATTCATTTTACCAATATTTCGATACTATTTCACGTAGTATCACGATATGTGATTTGGCTTTGAAATCTCAAAATTTCGCATAATATTGCATTTTAAGCAAGTTTTCTTGCATATTGTTTCGTACGAAAAATCATCGAATTTAGCAATATTTTGACGTTTATCATCCCCTTTTCCTTCATGTGATTTAAACAAAATATCATCGAATTAGGCAATATTTTGCCGTTTTCCACGTTTTTGTGAATTTTCAGTCCATGGGTATTAATTCATATATATACGATAAAAATGATGCAAACACATAATTGATTAGATAATAACCATAAATACTTCATTTTCAATCATCTATTTGTTTCTCGTTAAAATACTGAGTAAGATATTGAAAAGGGGAGAAGTTCGGTTTTTATTGCATATATCGACGTTTCAGCCGGATTAGAGCGGTTTTACGTGTACATCTTCCCTCGTTAATATAAACGGAAAATCAAGAACATTATAGTTAATTCTAATGAAAACACATTGTTTTTTATCATTTGTATTGGAAACAACATTGTCATATGTCTTTTTTTGGAACTAAATAATCTCGAAATCATAGAGCGAAACCTCGCTCTATGATTTGAAGTTAAAATCCTCAAATATGGTTATATAGTGACTTTTTTCACGTTTTTCATGTAGTTTGATATTACGTAAATATATTCATTTTTACCAATATTTCGATACTATTTCATGTAGTATCACGATATGTGATTTGGCCTTCAAATCCCAGAATTTCGCATAATATTGCATTTTAAGCAAGTTTTCTTGCATTTTGTTTCGTACGAAAAATCATCGAATTTAGCAATAGTTTGACGTTTATCATCCCCTTTTCCTTCATGTGATTCAAACAAAATATCATCGAAATAGGCAATATTTTGCCGTTTTCCACGTTTTTGTGAATTTTCAGTCCATAGGTATTAATTCATATATATACGATAAAAATGATGCAAACACATAATTGATTAGATAATAACCTTAAATACTTCATTTTCAATCATCTATTTGTTTCTCGTTAAAATACTGAGTAAGATATTGAAAAGGGGAGAAGTTCGGTTTTTATTGCATATATCGACGTTTCAGCCGGATTAGAGCGGTTTTACGTGTACATCTTCCATCAAACGGAAAATCAAGAACATTTTAGTTATTTCTAATGAAAACACATTGTTTTATATCATTTGTATTGGAAACAACATTGTCATATGTCTTTTCTTGGATCTAAATAATACGAAACCTCGCTCTATGATTTGAAGTTAAAATCCTCAAATATGGTTATATAGTGACTTTTTTCACGTTTTTCTTTTAGTTTGATATTACGTAAATATATTCATTTTTACCAATATTTCGATACTATTTCATGTAGTATCACGATATGTGATTTGGCCTTCAAATCTCAGAATTTCGCATAATATTGCATTTTAAGCAAGTTTTCTTGCATTTTGTTTCGTACGAAAAATCATCGAATTTAGCAATATTTTGACGTTTATCATCCCCTTTTCCTTCATGTGATTTAAACAAAATATCATCGAATTAGGCAATATTTTGCCGTTTTTCCACGTTTTTGTGAAGTTTCAGTCCATGGGTATTAATTCATATATATACGATAAAAATGATGCAAACACTTAATTAATTAGATAATAACCTTAAATACTTCATTTTCAATCAACTATTTGTTTCTCGTTAAAATACTGAGTAAGATATTGAAAAGGGAAGAAGTTCTGTTTTTATTGCATATATCGACGTTTCAGCCGGAATAGAGCGATTTTCGTGTACATCTTCCATCGGTAATATAAACAGAAAACCAGGAACATTTTAGTTAATTCTAAGGAAAACACTTTGATTTTTATCATTTGTATTGGAAACAACATTGTCATATGTTTTTTCTTGGATCCAAATAATACGAAACCTTATTCTAAGTTATAATCCTCAAATATGGTTAAATAGTGACTTTTTCACGATTTTCATGTAGTTTGATATTACGTAAATATATTCATTTTTACCAATATTTCCATACTTTTTCATGTAATATCACGATATGTGATTTGGCCTTGAAATCTCAGAATTTCGCATAATATTGCATTTTAAGCAAGTTTTCTTGCATTTTGTTTCGTACGAAAAATCATCGAATTTAGCAATATTTTGAAGTTTATCGTTATCTTTTCCTTCATATGATTTAAACAAAATATCATCGAATTAGGCAATATTTTGCCGTTTTCCACGTTTTTGTGAATTTTCAGTCCATGGGTATTAATTCATATATATACGATAAAAATGATGCAAACACATAATTGATTAGATAATACCCTTAAATACTTCATTTTCAATCATCTATTTGTTTCTCGTTAAAATACTGAGTAAGATATTGAAAAGGGGAGAAGTTCGGTTTTTATTGCATATATCGACGTTTCAGCCGGATTAGAGCGGTTTTACGTGTACATCTTCCCTCGGTAATATAAACGGAAAATCAAGAACATTTTAGTTATTTCTAATGAAAACACATTGTTTTTTATCATTTGTATTGGAAACAACATTGTCATATGTCTTTTCTTGGATCTAAATAATACGAAACCTCGCTCTATGATTTGAAGTTAAAATCCTCAAATATGGTTGTATAGTGACTTTTTTCACGTTTTTCATGTAGTTTGATATTACGTAAATATATTCATTTTTACCAATATTTCGATACTATTTCATGTAGAATCACGATATGTGATTTGGCCTTCAAATCTCAGAATTTCGCATAATATTGCATTTTAAGCAAGTTTTCTTGCACTTTGTTTCGTACGAAAAATCTTCGAATTTAGCAATATTTTGACGTTTATCATCCCCTTTTCCTTTATTTGATGTAACAAAATATCATCGAATTAGGCAATATTTTGCCGTTTTTCCACGTTTTTGTGAGTTTTCAGTCTATGGGTATTAATTCATTATATATACGATAAAAATGATTTAAACACATAATTGATTAGATAATAACCTTAAATACTTCATTTTCAATCAACTATTTGTTTCTCGTTAAAATACTGAGTAAGATATTGAAAAGGGGAGAAGTTCTGTTTTTATTGCATATATCGACGTTTCAGCCGGAATAGAGCGATTTTCGTGTACATCTTCCATCGGTAATATAAACGGAAAATCAAGAATATTATAAATAATTCTAATGAAAAAAAACATTGTTTTTTATCATTTGTATTGGAAACAACATTGTCATAATTCTTTTCTTGGAACTAAATAATACGAAACCTCGCTCTATGTTTTGAAGGTAAAATCCTCAAATATGGTAAAATAGTGACTTTTTCACGTTAATCATGTAGTTTGATATTACGCAAATATATTCATTTTTACCAACATTTCGATACTATTTCATGTAGTATCACGATATGTGATTTGGCCTTCAAATCTCAGAATTTCGCATAATATTGCATTTTAAGCAAGCTTTCTTGCATTTTGTTTCGTACGAAAAATCATCGAATTTAGCAATATTTTGACGTTTATCATCCCCTTTTCCTTCATTTCATTTAAACAAAATATCATCGAATTAGGCAATATTTTGCCGTTTTCCACGTTTTTGTGAATTTTCAGTCCATGGGTATTAATTCATATATATACGATAAAAATGATGCAAACACATAATTGATTAGATAATAACCTTAAATACTTCATTTTCAATCATCTATTTGTTTCTCGTTAAAATACAGAGTAAGATATTTAAAAGGGGAGAAGTTCGGTTTTTATTGCATATATCGACGTTTCAGCCGGATTAGAGCGGTTTTACGTGTACATGTTCCCTCTTTAATATAAACGGAAAATCAAAAACATTTTAGTTATTTCTAATGAAAACACATTGTTTTTTATCATTTGTATTGGAAACAACATTGTCATATGTCTTTTCTTGGAACTAAATAATACGAAACCTCGCTCTATGATTTGAAGTTAAAATCCTCAAATATTGTTATATAGTGACTTTTTTCACGTTTTTCATGTAATTTGATTAATTAATTAATTGATTAACGTAAATATATTCATTTTTACCAATATTTCGATACTATTTCATGTAGTATCACGATATGTGATTTGGCCTTCAAATCCCAGAATTTCGCATAATATTGCATTTTAAGCAAGTTTTGTTGCATTTTGTTTCGTACGAAAAATCATCGAATTTAGCAATATTTTAACGTTTATCATCTCCTTTTCCTTCATGTGATTTAAACAAAATATCATCGAATTAGGCAATATTTTGCCGTTTTTCCACGTTTTTGTGAATTTTCCGTCCATGGGTATTAATTCATATATATATATACGATAAAAATGATGCAAACACATAATTGATTAGATAATAACTTTAAATACTCCATTTTCAATCATCTATTTGTTTCTCGTTAAAATACTGAGTAAGATATTGAAAAGGGGAGAAGTTTTGTTTTTATTGCATATATCGACGTTTCAGCCGGAATAGAGCGGTTTTACGTGTACATCTTCCATCAGTAATATAAACGGAAAATCAGGAACATTTTAGTTATTTCTAATGAAAACACATTGTTTTTTATCATTTGTATTGGAAACAACATTGTCATATGTCTTTTCTTGGATCTAAATAATACGAAACCTCGCTCTATGATTCTAAGTTAAAATCCTCAAATATGGTTAAATAGTGACTTTTTCACGATTTTCATGTAGTTTGATATGACGTAAATATATTCATTTTTACCAATTTTTCGATACTATTTCATGTAGTATCAGGATATGTGATTTGGCCATGAAATCTCAAAATTTCGCAAAATATTGCATTTTAAGCAAGTTTTCTTGCATTTTGTTTCGTACGAAAAATCATCGAATTTAGCAATATTTTGACGTTTATCATCCCCTTTTCCTTTATTTGATATAAACAAAATATCATCGAATTAGGCAATATTTTGCCGTTTTTCCACGTTTTTGTGAATTTTCAGTCTATGGGTATTAATTCATTATATATACGATAAAAATGATTTAAACACATAATTGATTAGATAATAACCTTAATTACTTCATTTTCAATCAACTATTTGTTTCCCGTTAAAATACTGAGTAACATATTGAAAAGGGGAGAAGTTCGGTTTTTATTGCATATATCGACGTTTCAGCCGGATTAGAGCGGTTTTACGTGTACATATTCCCTCGTTAATATAAACGGAAAATCAAAAACATTTTAGTTATTTCTAATGAAAACACATTGTTTTTTATCATTTGTATTGGAAACAACATTGTCATATGTCTTTTCTTGGATCTAAATAATACGAAACCTCGCTCTATGATTCTAAGTTATAATCCTCAAATATGGTTAAATTGTGACTTTTTTCACGATTTTCTTGTAGTTTGATATTACGTAAATATATTCATTTTTACCAATATTTCGATACTATTTCACGTAGTATCACGATATATGATTTGGCCTTGAAATCTCATAATTTCGCAAAATATTGCATTTTAAGCAAGTTTTCTTGCATTTTTTTTCGTACGAAAAATCATCGAATTTAGCAATATTTTGACGTTTATCATCCCCTTTTCCTTCATGTGATTCAAACAAAATATCATCGAAATAGGCAATATTTTGCCGTTTTCCACGTTTTTGTGAATTTTCAGTCCATGGGTATTAATTCATATATATACGATAAAAATGATGCAAACACATAATTGATTAGATAATAACCTTAAATACTTCATTTTCAATCATCTATTTGTTTCTCGTTAAAATACAGAGTAAGATATTTAAAAGGGGAGAAGTTCGGTTTTTATTGCATATATCGACGTTTCAGCCGGATTAGAGCGGTTTTACGTGTACATGTTCCCTCTTTAATATAAACGGAAAATCAAAAACATTTTAGTTATTTCTAATGAAAACACATTGTTTTTTATCATTTGTATTGGAAACAACATTGTCATATGTCTTTTCTTGGATCTAAATAATACGAAACCTCGCTCTATGATTTGAAGTTAAAATCCTCAAATATGGTTATATATTGACTTTTTTCACGTTTTTCATGTAGTTTGATATTACGTAAATATATTCATTTTTACCAATATTTCGATACTATTTCATGTAGTATCACGATATGTGATTTGGCCTTCAAATCCCAGAATTTCGCATAATATTGCATTTTAAGCAAGTTTTGTTGCATTTTGTTTCGTACGAAAAATCATCGAATTTAGCAATATTTTAACGTTTATCATCTCCTTTTCCTTCATGTGATTTAAACAAAATATCATCGAATTAGGCAATATTTTGCCGTTTTTCCACGTTTTTGTGAATTTTCCGTCCATGGGTATTAATTCATATATATATATACGATAAAAATGATGCAAACACATAATTGATTAGATAATAACTTTAAATACTCCATTTTCAATCATCTATTTGTTTCTCGTTAAAATACTGAGTAAGATATTGAAAAGGGGAGAAGTTTTGTTTTTATTGCATATATCGACGTTTCAGCCGGAATAGAGCGGTTTTACGTGTACATCTTCCATCAGTAATATAAACGGAAAATCAGGAACATTTTAGTTATTTCTAATGAAAACACATTGTTTTTTATCATTTGTATTGGAAACAACATTGTCATATGTCTTTTCTTGGATCTAAATAATACGAAACCTCGCTCTATGATTCTAAGTTAAAATCCTCAAATATGGTTAAATAGTGACTTTTTCACGATTTTCATGTAGTTTGATATGACGTAAATATATTCATTTTTACCAATTTTTCGATACTATTTCATGTAGTATCAGGATATGTGATTTGGCCATGAAATCTCAAAATTTCGCAAAATATTGCATTTTAAGCAAGTTTTCTTGCATTTTGTTTCGTACGAAAAATCATCGAATTTAGCAATATTTTGACGTTTATCATCCCCTTTTCCTTTATTTGATATAAACAAAATATCATCGAATTAGGCAATATTTTGCCGTTTTTCCACGTTTTTGTGAATTTTCAGTCTATGGGTATTAATTCATTATATATACGATAAAAATGATTTAAACACATAATTGATTAGATAATAACCTTAATTACTTCATTTTCAATCAACTATTTGTTTCCCGTTAAAATACTGAGTAACATATTGAAAAGGGGAGAAGTTCGGTTTTTATTGCATATATCGAGGTTTCAGCCGGATTAGAGCGGTTTTACGTGTACATATTCCCTCGTTAATATAAACGGAAAATCAAAAACATTTTAGTTATTTCTAATGAAAACACATTGTTTTTTATCATTTGTATTGGAAACAACATTGTCATATGTCTTTTCTTGGATCTAAATAATACGAAACCTCGCTCTATGATTCTAAGTTATAATCCTCAAATATGGTTAAATTGTGACTTTTTTCACGATTTTCTTGTAGTTTGATATTACGTAAATATATTCATTTTTACCAATATTTCGATACTATTTCACGTAGTATCACGATATATGATTTGGCCTTGAAATCTCATAATTTCGCAAAATATTGCATTTTAAGCAAGTTTTCTTGCATTTTTTTCGTACGAAAAATCATCGAATTTAGCAATATTTTGACGTTTATCATCCCCTTTTCCTTCATGTGATTCAAACAAAATATCATCGAAATAGGCAATATTTTGCCGTTTTCCACGTTTTTGTGAATTTTCAGTCCATGGGTATTAATTCATATATATACGATAAAAATGATGCAAACACATAATTGATTAGATAATAACCTTAAATACTTCATTTTCAATCATCTATTTGTTTCTCGTTAAAATACAGAGTAAGATATTTAAAAGGGGAGAAGTTCGGTTTTTATTGCATATATCGACGTTTCAGCCGGATTAGAGCGGTTTTACGTGTACATGTTCCCTCTTTAATATAAACGGAAAATCAAAAACATTTTAGTTATTTCTAATGAAAACACATTGTTTTTTATCATTTGTATTGGAAACAACATTGTCATATGTCTTTTCTTGGATCTAAATAATACGAAACCTCGCTCCATGATTTGAAGTTAAAATCCTCAAATATGGTTATATATTGACTTTTTTCACGTTTTTCATGTAGTTTGATATTACGTAAATATATTCATTTTTACCAATATTTCGATACTATTTCATGTAGTATCACGATATGTGATTTGGCCTTCAAATCCCAGAATTTCGCATAATATTGCATTTTAAGCAAGTTTTGTTGCATTTTGTTTCGTACGAAAAATCATCGAATTTAGCAATATTTTAACGTTTATCATCTCCTTTTCCTTCATGTGATTTAAACAAAATATCATCGAATTAGGCAATATTTTGCCGTTTTTCCACGTTTTTGTGAATTTTCCGTCCATGGGTATTAATTCATATATATATATACGATAAAAATGATGCAAGCACATAATTGATTAGATAATAACTTTAAATACTCCATTTTCAATCATCTATTTGTTTCTCGTTAAAATACTGAGTAAGATATTGAAAAGGGGAGAAGTTTTGTTTTTATTGCATATATCGACGTTTCAGCCGGAATAGAGCGGTTTTACGTGTACATCTTCCATCAGTAATATAAACGGAAAATCAGGAACATTTTAGTTATTTCTAATGAAAACACATTGTTTTTTATCATTTGTATTGGAAACAACATTGTCATATGTCTTTTCTTGGATCTAAATAATACGAAACCTCGCTCTATGATTCTAAGTTAAAATCCTCAAATATGGTTAAATAGTGACTTTTTCACGATTTTCATGTAGTTTGATATGACGTAAATATATTCATTTTTACCAATTTTTCGATACTATTTCATGTAGTATCAGGATGTGTTATTTGGCCATGAAATCTCAAAATTTCGCAAAATATTGCATTTTAAGCAAGTTTTCTTGCATTTTGTTTCGTACGAAAAATCATCGAATTTAGCAATATTTTGACGTTTATCATCCCCTTTTCCTTTATTTGATATAAACAAAATGTCATCGAATTAGGCAATATTTTGCCGTTTTTCCACGTTTTTGTGAATTTTCAGTCTATGGGTATTAATTCATTATATATACGATAAAAATGATTTAAACACATAATTGATTAGATAATAACCTTAATTACTTCATTTTCAATCAACTATTTGTTTCTCGTTAAAATACTGAGTAACATATTGAAAAGGGGAGAAGTTCGGTTTTTATTGCATATATCGTCGTTTCAGCCGGATTAGAGCGGTTTTACGTGTACATATTCCCTCGTTAATATAAACGGAAAATCAAAAACATTTTAGTTATTTCTAATGAAAACACATTGTTTTTTATCATTTGTATTGGAAACAACATTGTCATATGTCTTTTCTTGGAACTAAATAATACGAAACCTCGCTCTATGATTTGAAGTTAAAATCCTCAAATATGGTTATATAGTGACTTTTTTCACGTTTTTCATTTAGTTTGATATTACGTAAATATATTCATTTTTACCAATATTTCGATACTATTTCATGTAGTATCACGATATGTGATTTGGCCTTCAAATCCCAGAATTTCGCATAATATTGCATTTTAAGCAAGTTTTCTTGCATTTTGTTTCGTACGAAAAATCATCGAATTTAGCAATATTTTAACGTTTATCATCTCCTTTTCCTTCATGTGATTTAAACAAAATATCATCGAATTAGGCAATATTTTGCCGTTTTCCACGTTTTTGTGAATTTTCCGTCCATGGGTATTAATTCATATATATATATATATATACGATAAAAATGATGCAAACACATAATTGATTAGATAATAACCTTAAATACTTCATTTTCAATCATCTATTTGTTTCTCGTTAAAATACTGAGTAAGATATTGAAAAGGGGAGAAGTTCGGTTTTTATTGCATATATCGACGTTTCAGCCGGATTAGAGCGGTTTTACGTGTACATATTCCCTCGTTAATATAAACGGAAAATCAAAAACATTTTAGTTATTTCTAATGAAAACACATTGTTTTTTATCATTTGTATTGGAAACAACATTGTCATATGTCTTTTCTTGGATCTAAATAATACGAAACCTCGCTCTATGATTCTAAGTTATAATCCTCAAATATGGTTAAATAGTGACTTTTTTCACGATTTTCATGTAGTTTGATATTACGTAAATATATTCATTTTTACCAATATTTCAATACTATTTCATGTAGTATCACGATATGTGATTTGGCTTTGAAATCTCAAAATTTCGCAAAATATTGCATTTTAAGCAAATTTTCTTGCATTATGTTTAGTACGAAAAATCATCGAATTTAGCAATATTTTGACGTTTATCATCCCCTTTTCCTTCATGTGATTTAAACAAAATATCATCGAATTAGGCAATATTTTGCCGTTTTCCACGTTTTTGTGAATTTTCAGTCTATGGGTATTAATTCATTATATATACGATAAAAATGATGCAAACACATAATTGATCAGATAATAACCTTAAATACTTCATTTTCAATCAACTATTTGTTTCTCGTTAAAATACTGAGTAAGATATTGAAAAGGGGAGAAGTTCGGTTTTCATTGCATATATCGACGTTTCAGCCGAAAAAGAGCGGTTTTACGTGTACATCTTCCATCAGTAATATAAACGGAAAATCAGGAACATTTTAGTTAATTCTAATGAAAAACATTGATTTTTATCATTTGTATTGGAAACAACATTGTCATATGTCTTTTCTTGGATCTAAATAATACGAAACCTCGCTCTATGATTCTAAGTTAAAATCCTCAAATATAGTTAAATAGTGACTTTTTTCACGTTTTTCATGTAGTTTGATATTACGTAAGTATAATCATTTTTACCAATATTTCGATACTATTTCATGTAGTATCACGATATGTGATTTGGTCTTGAAATCTCAGAATTTCGCATAATATTGCATTTTAAGCAAATTTTCTTGCATTTTGTTTCGTACGAAAAATCATCGAATTTAGCAATATTTTGACGTTTATCATTCCCTTTTCCTTTATTTGATTTAAACAAAATATCATCGAATTAGGCAATATTTTGCCGTTTTTCCACGTTTTTGTGAATTTTCAGTCTATGGGTATTAATTCATTATATATACGATAAAAATGATGCAAACACATAATTGATCAGATAATAACCTTAAATACTTCATTTTCAATCAACTATTTGTTTCTCGTTAAAATACTGAGTAAGATATTGAAAAGGGGAGAAGTTCTGTTTTTATTGCATATATCGACGTTTCAGCCGGAATAGAGCGGTTTTACGTGTGCATATTCCATCAGTAATATAAACGGAAAATAAGGAACATTTTAGTTAATTCTAATGAAAACACATTGATTTTTATCATTTGTATTGGAAACAACATTGTTATATGTCTTTTCTTGGATCAAAATAATACGAAACCTCGTTCTATGATTCTAAGTTATAATCCTCAAATATGGTTAAATAGTGATTTTTTTCACGATTTTCATGTAGTTTGATATTACGTAAATATATTCATTTTTACCAATATTTCGATACTATTTCACGTAGTATCACGATATATGATTTGGCCTTGAAATCTCATAATTTCGCAAAATATTGCATTTTAAGCAAGTTTTCTTGCATTTTTTTTCGTACGAAAAATCATCGAATTTAGCAATATTTTGACGTTTATCATCCCCTTTTCCTTCATGTGATTCAAACAAAATATCATCGAAATAGGCAATATTTTGCCGTTTTCCACGTTTTTGTGAATTTTCAGTCCATGGGTATTAATTCATATATATACGATAAAAATGATGCAAACACATAATTGATTAGATAATAACCATAAATACTTCATTTCCAATCATCTATTTGTTTCTCGTTAAAATACTGAGTAAGATTTTGAAAAGGGGAGAAGTTCGGTTTTCATTGCATATATCGACGTTTCAGCCGGATTAGAGCGGTTTTACGTGTACATCTTCCCTCGTTAATATAAACGGAAAATCAAGAACATTATAATTAATTCTAATGAAAACACATTGTTTTTTATCATTTGTATTGGAAACAACATTGTCATATGTCTTTTCTTGGAACTAAATAATACGAAACCTCGCTCTATGATTTGAAGTTAAAATCCTCAAATATGGTTATATATTGACTTTTTTCACGTTTTTCATGTAGTTTGATATTACGTAAATATATTCATTTTTACCAATATTTCGATACTATTTCATGTAGTATCACGATATGTGATTTGGCCTTCAAATCCCAGAATTTCGCATAATATTGCATTTTAAGCAAGTTTTGTTGCATTTTGTTTCGTACGAAAAATCATCGAATTTAGCAATATTTTAACGTTTATCATCTCCTTTTCCTTCATGTGATTTAAACAAAATATCATCGAATTAGGCAATATTTTGCCGTTTTTCCACGTTTTTGTGAATTTTCCGTCCATGGGTATTAATTCATATATATATATACGATAAAAATGATGCAAGCACATAATTGATTAGATAATAACTTTAAATACTCCATTTTCAATCATCTATTTGTTTCTCGTTAAAATACTGAGTAAGATATTGAAAAGGGGAGAAGTTTTGTTTTTATTGCATATATCGACGTTTCAGCCGGAATAGAGCGGTTTTACGTGTACATCTTCCATCAGTAATATAAACGGAAAATCAGGAACATTTTAGTTATTTCTAATGAAAACACATTGTTTTTTATCATTTGTATTGGAAACAACATTGTCATATGTCTTTTCTTGGATCTAAATAATACGAAACCTCGCTCTATGATTCTAAGTTAAAATCCTCAAATATGGTTAAATAGTGACTTTTTCACGATTTTCATGTAGTTTGATATGACGTAAATATATTCATTTTTACCAATTTTTCGATACTATTTCATGTAGTATCAGGATATGTGATTTGGCCATGAAATCTCAAAATTTCGCAAAATATTGCATTTTAAGCAAGTTTTCTTGCATTTTGTTTCGTACGAAAAATCATCGAATTTAGCAATATTTTGACGTTTATCATCCCCTTTTCCTTTATTTGATATAAACAAAATATCATCGAATTAGGCAATATTTTGCCGTTTTTCCACGTTTTTGTGAATTTTCAGTCTATGGGTATTAATTCATTATATATACGATAAAAATGATTTAAACACATAATTGATTAGATAATAACCTTAATTACTTCATTTTCAATCAACTATTTGTTTCTCGTTAAAATACTGAGTAACATATTGAAAAGGGGAGAAGTTCGGTTTTTATTGCATATATCGTCGTTTCAGCCGGATTAGAGCGGTTTTACGTGTACATATTCCCTCGTTAATATAAACGGAAAATCAAAAACATTTTAGTTATTTCTAATGAAAACACATTGTTTTTTATCATTTGTATTGGAAACAACATTGTCATATGTCTTTTCTTGGAACTAAATAATACGAAACCTCGCTCTATGATTTGAAGTTAAAATCCTCAAATATGGTTATATAGTGACTTTTTTCACGTTTTTCATTTAGTTTGATATTACGTAAATATATTCATTTTTACCAATATTTCGATACTATTTCATGTAGTATCACGATATATGATTTGGCCTTGAAATCTCATAATTTCGCAAAATATTGCATTTTAAGCAAGTTTTGTTGCATTTTGTTTCGTACGAAAAATCATCGAATTTAGCAATATTTTAACGTTTATCATCTCCTTCTCCTTCATGTGATTTAAACAAAATATCATCGAATTAGGCAATATTTTGCCGTTTTTCCACGTTTTTGTGAATTTTCCGTCCATGGGTATTAATTCACATATATATATACGATAAAAATGATGCAAACACATAATTGATTAGATAATAACTTTAAATACTCCATTTTCAATCATCTATTTGTTTCTCGTTAAAATACTGAGTAAGATATTGAAAAGGGGAGAAGTTCGGTTTTTATTGCATATATCGACGTTTCAGCCGGATTAGAGCGGTTTTACGTGTACATATTCCCTCGTTAATATAAACGGAAAATCAAAAACATTTTAGTTATTTCTAATGAAAACACATTGTTTTTTATCATTTGTATTGGAAACAACATTGTCATATGTCTTTTCTTGGATCTAAATAATACGAAACCTCGCTCTATGATTCTAAGTTATAATCCTCAAATATGGTTAAATTGTGACTTTTTTCACGATTTTCTTGTAGTTTGATATTACGTAAATATATTCATTTTTACCAATATTTCAATACTATTTCATGTAGTATCACGATATGTGATTTGGCTTTGAAATCTCAAAATTTCGCAAAATATTGCATTTTAAGCAAGTTTTCTTGCATTTTGTTTCGTACGAAAAATCATCGAATTTAGCAATATTTTAACTTTTATCATCTCCTATTCCTTCATGTGATTTAAACAAAATATCATCGAATTAGGCAATATTTTGCCGTTTTCCACGTTTTTGTGAATTTTCAGTCTATGGGTATTAATTCATTATATATACGATAAAAATGATGCAAACACATAATTGATCAGATAATAACCTTAAATACTTCATTTTCAATCAACTATTTGTTTCTCGTTAAAATACTGAGTAAGATATTGAAAAGGGGAGAAGTTCGGTTTTCATTGCATATATCGACGTTTCAGCCGAAAAAGAGCGGTTTTACGTGTACATCTTCCATCAGTAATATAAACGGAAAATCAGGAACATTTTAGTTAATTCTAATGAAAAACATTGATTTTTATCATTTGTATTGGAAACAACATTGTCATATGTCTTTTCTTGGATCAAAATAATACGAAACCTCGTTCTATGATTCTAAGTTATAATCCTCAAATATGGTTAAATAGTGACTTTTTTCACGATTTTCATGTAGTTTGATATTACGTAAATATATTCATTTTTACCAATATTTCGATTCTATTTCATGTAGTATCACGATATGTGATTTGGCCTTGAAATCTCAGAATTTCGCATAATATTGCATTTTAAGCAAGTTTTCTTGCATTTTGTTTCGTACGAAAAATCATCGAATTTAGCAATATTTTGACGTTTATCATCCCCTTTTCCTTCATTTGATTTAAACAAAATATCATCGAATTAGGCAATATTTTGCCGTTTTCCACGTTTTTGTGAATTTTCAGTCCATGGGTATTAATTCATATATATACGATAAAAATGATGCAAACACATAATTAATTAGATAGTAACCTTAAATACTTCATTTTCAATCAACTATTTGTTTCTCGTTAAAATACTGAGTAAGACATTGAAAAGGGGAGAAGTTCTGTTTTTATTGCATATATTGACGTTTCAGCCGGAATAGAGCGGTTTTACGTGTACATCTTCCATCAAACGGAAAATCAAGAACATTTTAGTTATTTCTAATGAAAACACATTGTTTTATATCATTTGTATTGGAAACAACATTGTCATATGTCTTTTCTTGGATCTAAATAATACGAAACCTCGCTCTATGATTTGAAGTTAAAATCCTCAAATATGGTTATATAGTGACTTTTTTCACGTTTTTCATGTAGTTTGATATTACGTAAATATATTCATTTTTACCAATATTTCGATACTATTTCATGTAGTATCACGATATGTGATTTGGCCTTCAAATCTCAGAATTTCGCATAATATTGCATTTTAAGCAAGTTTTCTTGCATTTTGTTTCGTACGAAAAATCATCGAATTTAGCAATATTTTGACGTTTATCATCCCCTTTTCCTTCATGTGATTTAAACAAAATATCATCGAATTAGGCAATATTTTGCCGTTTTTCCACGTTTTTGTGAATTTTCAGTCCATGGGTATTAATTCATATATATACGATAAAAATGATGCAAACACTTAATTAATTAGATAATAACCTTAAATACTTCATTTTCAATCAACTATTTGTTTCTCGTTAAAATACTGAGTAAGATATTGAAAAGGGGAGAAGTTCTGTTTTTATTGCATATATCGACGTTTCAGCCGGAATAGAGCGATTTTCGTGTACATCTTCCATCGGTAATATAAACAGAAAACCAGGAACATTTTAGTTAATTCTAAGGAAAACACTTTGATTTTTATCATTTGTATTGGAAACAACATTGTCATATGTCTTTTCTTGGATCCAAATAATACGAAACCTGATTCTAAGTTATAATCCTCAAATATGGTTAAATAGTGACTTTTTTCACGATTTTCATGTAGTTTGATATTACGTAAATATATTCATTTTTACCAATATTTCCATACTTTTTCATGTAATATCACGATATGTGATTTGGCCTTGAAATCTCAGAATTTCGCATAATATTGCATTTTAAGCAAGTTTTCTTGCATTTTGTTTCGTACGAAAAATCATCGAATTTAGCAATATTTTGAAGTTTATCATTCCCTTTTCCTTCATTTGATTTAAAGAAAATATCATCGAATTAGGCAATATTTTGCCGTTTTCCACGTTTTTGTGAATTTTCAGTCCATGGGTATTAATTCATATATATACGATAAAAATGATGCAAACACATAATTGATTAGATAATACCCTTAAATACTTCATTTTCAATCATCTATTTGTTTCTCGTTAAAATACTGAGTAAGATATTGAAAAGGGGAGAAGTTCGGTTTTTATTGCATATATCGACGTTTCAGCCGGATTAGAGCGGTTTTACGTGTACATCTTCCCTCGGTAATATAAACGGAAAATCAAGAACATTTTAGTTATTTCTAATGAAAACACATTGTTTTTTATCATTTGTATTGGAAACAACATTGTCATATGTCTTTTCTTGGATCTAAATAATACGAAACCTCGCTCTATGATTTGAAGTTAAAATCCTCAAATATGGTTGTATAGTGACTTTTTTCACGTTTTTCATGTAGTTTGATATAACGTAAATATATTCATTTTATCAATATTTCGATACTATTTCATGTAGTATCACGATATGTGATTTGGCCTTCAAATCTCAGAATTTCGCATAATATTGCATTTTAAGCAAGTTTTCTTGCACTTTGTTTCGTACGAAAAATCTTCGAATTTAGCAATATTTTGACGTTTATCATCCCCTTTTCCTTTATTTGATGTAACAAAATATCATCGAATTAGGCAATATTTTGCCGTTTTTCCACGTTTTTGTGAATTTTCAATCAATGGGTATTAATTCATTATATATACAATAAAAATGATTTAAACACATATTTGATTAGATAATAACCTTAAATACTTCATTTTCAATCAACTATTTGTTTCTCGTTAAAATACTGAGTAAGATATTGAAAAGGGGAGAAGTTCTGTTTTTATTGCATATATCGACGTTTCAGCCGGAATAGAGCGATTTTCGTGTACATCTTCCATCGGTAATATAAACGGAAAATCAAGAATATTATAGTTAATTCTAATGAAAAAAAAACATTGTTTTTTATCATTTGTATTGGAAACAACATTGTCATAATTCTTTTCTTGGAACTAAATAATACGAAACCTCGCTCTATGATTTGTAGGTAAAATCCTCAAATATGGTAAAATAGTGACTTTTTCACGTTAATCATGTAGTTTGATATTACGCAAATATATTCATTTTTACCAACATTTCGATACTATTTCATGTAGTATCACGATGTGATTTGGCCTTCAAATCTCAGAATTTCGCATAATATTGCATTTTAAGCAAGCTTTCTTGCATTTTGTTTCGTACGAAAAATCATCGAATTTAGCAATATTTTGACGTTTATCATCCCCTTTTCCTTCATTTCATTTAAACAAAATATCATCGAATTAGGCAATATTTTGCCGTTTCCACGTTTTTGTGAATTTTCAGTCCATGGGTATTAATTCATATATATACGATAAAAATGATGCAAACACATAATTGATTAGATAATAACCATAAATACACCATTTTCAATCATCTATTTGTTTCTCGTTAAAATACTGAGTAAGATATTGAAAAGGGGAGAAGTTCGGTTTTCATTGCATATATCGACGTTTCAGCCGGATTAGAGCGGTTTTACGTGTACATCTTCCCTCGTTAATATTAACGGAAAATCAAGAACATTATAGTTAATTCTAATGAAAACACATTGTTTTTTATCATTTGTATTGGAAACAACATTGTCATATGTCTTTTCTTGGAACTAAATAATACGAAACCTCGCTCTATGATTTGAAGTTAAAATCCTCAAATATGGTTATATAGTGACTTTTTTCACGTTTTTCATGTAGTTTGATATTACGTAAATATATTCATTTTTACCAATATTTCGATACTATTTCATGTAGTATCACGATATGTGATTTGGCCTTTAAATCCCAGAATTTCGCATAATATTGCATTTTAAGCAAGTTTTGTTGCATTTTGTTTCGTACGAAAAATCATCGAATTTAGCAATATTTTAACGTTTATCATCTCCTTTTCCTTCATGTGATTTAAACAAAATATCATCGAATTAGGCAATATTTTGCCATTTTTCCACGTAATTGTGAATTTTCCGTCCATGGGTATTAATTCATATATATATATACGATAAAAATGATGCAAACACATAATTGATTAGATAATAACTTTAAATACTTCATTTTCAATCATCTATTTGTTTCTCGTTAAAATACTGAGTAAGATATTGAAAAGGGGAGAAGTTTTGTTTTTATTGCATATATCGACGTTTCAGCCGGAATAGAGCGGTTTTACGTGTACATCTTCCATCAGTAATATAAACGGAAAATCAGGAACATTTTAGTTATTTCTAATGAAAACACATTGTTTTTTATCATTTGTATTGGAAACAACATTGTCATATGTCTTTTCTTGGATCTAAATAATACGAAACCTCGCTCTATGATTCTAAGTTAAAATCCTCAAATATGGTTAAATAGTGACTTTTTTCACGATTTTCATGTAGTTTGATATGACGTAAATATATTCATTTTTACCAATTTTTCGATACTATTTCATGTAGTATCAGGATATGTGATTTGGCCATGAAATCTCAAAATTTCGCAAAATATTGCATTTTAAGCAAGTTTTCTTGCATTTTGTTTCGTACGAAAAATCATCGAATTTAGCAATATTTTGACGTTTATCATCCCCTTTTCCTTTATTTGATATAAACAAAATATCATCGAATTAGGCAATATTTTGCCGTTTTTCCACGTTTTTGTGAATTTTCAGTCTATGGGTATTAATTCATTATATATACGATAAAAATGATTTAAACACATAATTGATTAGATAATAACCTTAATTACTTCATTTTCAATCAACTATTTGTTTCTCGTTAAAATACTGAGTAAGATATTGAAAAGGGGAGAAGTTTTGTTTTTATTGCATATATCGACGTTTCAGCCGGAATAGATCGGTTTTACGTGTACATCTTCCATCAGTAATATAAACGGAAAATCAGGAACATTTTAGTTATTTCTAATGAAAACACATTGTTTTTTATCATTTGTATTGGAAACAACATTGTCATATGTCTTTTCTTGGATCTAAATAATACGAAACCTCGCTCTATGATTCTAAGTTATAATCCTCAAATATGGTTAAATAGTGACTTTTTTCACGATTTTCATGTAGTTTGATATTACGTAAATATATTCATTTTTACCAATATTTCGATTCTATTTCATGTAGTATCACGATATGTGATTTGGCCTTGAAATCTCAGAATTTCGCATAATATTGCATTTTAAGCAAGTTTTCTTGCATTTTGTTTCGTACGAAAAATCATCGAATTTAGCAATATTTTGACGTTTATCATCCCCTTTTCCTTCATTTGATTTAAACAAAATATCATCGAATTAGGCAATATTTTGCCGTTTTCCACGTTTTTGTGAATTTTCAGTCCATGGGTATTAATTCATATATATACGATAAAAATGATGCAAACACATAATTAATTAGATAATAACCTTAAATACTTCATTTTCAATCAACTATTTGTTTCTCGTTAAAATACTGAGTAAGACATTGAAAAGGGGAGAAGTTCTGTTTTTATTGCATATATTGACGTTTCAGCCGGAATAGAGCGGTTTTACGTGTACATCTTCCATCAAACGGAAAATCAAGAACATTTTAGTTATTTCTAATGAAAACACATTGTTTTATATCATTTGTATTGGAAACAACATTGTCATATGTCTTTTCTTGGATCTAAATAATACGAAACCTCGCTCTATGATTTGAAGTTAAAATCCTCAAATATGGTTATATAGTGACTTTTTTCACGTTTTTCATGTAGTTTGATATTACGTAAATATATTCATTTTTACCAATATTTCGATACTATTTCATGTAGTATCACGATATGTGATTTGGCCTTCAAATCTCAGAATTTCGCATAATATTGCATTTTAAGCAAGTTTTCTTGCATTTTGTTTCGTACGAAAAATCATCGAATTTAGCAATATTTTGACGTTTATCATCCCCTTTTCCTTCATGTGATTTAAACAAAATATCATCGAATTAGGCAATATTTTGCCGTTTTTCCACGTTTTTGTGAATTTTCAGTCCATGGGTATTAATTCATATATATACGATAAAAATGATGCAAACACTTAATTAATTAGATAATAACCTTAAATACTTCATTTTCAATCAACTATTTGTTTCTCGTTAAAATACTGAGTAAGATATTGAAAAGGGGAGAAGTTCTGTTTTTATTGCATATATCGACGTTTCAGCCGGAATAGAGCGATTTTCGTGTACATCTTCCATCGGTAATATAAACAGAAAACCAGGAACATTTTAGTTAATTCTAAGGAAAACACTTTGATTTTTATCATTTGTATTGGAAACAACATTGTCATATGTCTTTTCTTGGATCCAAATAATACGAAACCTGATTCTAAGTTATAATCCTCAAATATGGTTAAATAGTGACTTTTTTCACGATTTTCATGTAGTTTGATATTACGTAAATATATTCATTTTTACCAATATTTCCATACTTTTTCATGTAATATCACGATATGTGATTTGGCCTTGAAATCTCAGAATTTCGCATAATATTGCATTTTAAGCAAGTTTTCTTGCATTTTGTTTCGTACGAAAAATCATCGAATTTAGCAATATTTTGAAGTTTATCATTCCCTTTTCCTTCATTTGATTTAAACAAAATATCATCGAATTAGGCAATATTTTGCCGTTTTCCACGTTTTTGTGAATTTTCAGTCCATGGGTATTAATTCATATATATACGATAAAAATGATGCAAACACATAATTGATTAGATAATACCCTTAAATACTTCATTTTCAATCATCTATTTGTTTCTCGTTAAAATACTGAGTAAGATATTGAAAAGGGGAGAAGTTCTGTTTTTATTGCATATATCGACGTTTCAGCCGGAATAGAGCGGTTTTACGTGTGCATATTCCATCAGTAATATAAACGGAAAATAAGGAACATTTTAGTTAATTCTAATGAAAACACATTGATTTTTATCATTTGTATTGGAAACAACATTGTTATATGTCTTTTCTTGGATCAAAATAATACGAAACCTCGTTCTATGATTCTAAGTTATAATCCTCAAATATGGTTAAATAGTGACTTTTTTCACGATTTTCATGTAGTTTGATATTACGTAAATATATTCATTTTTACCAATATTTCGATACTATTTCACGTAGTATCACGATATATGATTTGGCCTTGAAATCTCATAATTTCGCAAAATATTGCATTTTAAGCAAGTTTTCTTGCATTTTTTTTCGTACGAAAAATCATCGAATTTAGCAATATTTTGACGTTTATCATCCCCTTTTCCTTCATGTGATTCAAACAAAATATCATCGAAATAGGCAATATTTTGCCGTTTTCCACGTTTTTGTGAATTTTCAGTCCATGGGTATTAATTCATATATATACGATAAAAATGATGCAAACACATAATTGATTAGATAATAACCATAAATACTTCATTTTCAATCATCTATTTGTTTCTCGTTAAAATACTGAGTAAGATTTTGAAAAGGGGAGAAGTTCGGTTTTCATTGCATATATCGACGTTTCAGCCGGATTAGAGCGGTTTTACGTGTACATCTTCCCTCGTTAATATAAACGGAAAATCAAGAACATTATAATTAATTCTAATGAAAACACATTGTTTTTTATCATTTGTATTGGAAACAACATTGTCATATGTCTTTTCTTGGAACTAAATAATACGAAACCTCGCTCTATGATTTGAAGTTAAAATCCTCAAATATGGTTATATATTGACTTTTTTCACGTTTTTCATGTAGTTTGATATTACGTAAATATATTCATTTTTACCAATATTTCGATACTATTTCATGTAGTATCACGATATGTGATTTGGCCTTCAAATCCCAGAATTTCGCATAATATTGCATTTTAAGCAAGTTTTGTTGCATTTTGTTTCGTACGAAAAATCATCGAATTTAGCAATATTTTAACGTTTATCATCTCCTTTTCCTTCATGTGATTTAAACAAAATATCATCGAATTAGGCAATATTTTGCCGTTTTTCCACGTTTTTGTGAATTTTCCGTCCATGGGTATTAATTCATATATATATATACGATAAAAATGATGCAAGCACATAATTGATTAGATAATAACTTTAAATACTCCATTTTCAATCATCTATTTGTTTCTCGTTAAAATACTGAGTAAGATATTGAAAAGGGGAGAAGTTTTGTTTTTATTGCATATATCGACGTTTCAGCCGGAATAGAGCGGTTTTACGTGTACATCTTCCATCAGTAATATAAACGGAAAATCAGGAACATTTTAGTTATTTCTAATGAAAACACATTGTTTTTTATCATTTGTATTGGAAACAACATTGTCATATGTCTTTTCTTGGATCTAAATAATATGAAACCTCGCTCTATGATTCTAAGTTAAAATCCTCAAATACGGTTAAATAGTGACTTTTTCACGATTTTCATGTAGTTTGATATGACGTAAATATATTCATTTTTACCAATTTTTCGATACTATTTCATGTAGTATCAGGATATGTGATTTGGCCATGAAATCTCAAAATTTCGCAAAATATTGCATTTTAAGCAAGTTTTCTTGCATTTTGTTTCGTACGAAAAATCATCGAATTTAGCAATATTTTGACGTTTATCATCCCCTTTTCCTTTATTTGATATAAACAAAATATCATCGAATTAGGCAATATTTTGCCGTTTTTCCACGTTTTTGTGAATTTTCAGTCTATGGGTATTAATTCATTATATATACGATAAAAATGATTTAAACACATAATTGATTAGATAATAACCTTAATTACTTCATTTTCAATCAACTATTTGTTTCTCGTTAAAATACTGAGTAACATATTGAAAAGGGGAGAAGTTCGGTTTTTATTGCATATATCGTCGTTTCAGCCGGATTAGAGCGGTTTTACGTGTACATATTCCCTCGTTAATATAAACGGAAAATCTAAAACATTTTAGTTATTTCTAATGAAAACACATTGTTTTTTATCATTTGTATTGGAAACAACATTGTCATATGTCTTTTCTTGGAACTAAATAATACGAAACCTCGCTCTATGATTTGAAGTTAAAATCCTCAAATATGGTTATATAGTGACTTTTTTCACGTTTTTCATTTAGTTTGATATTACGTAAATATATTCATTTTTACCAATATTTCGATACTATTTCATGTAGTATCACGATATGTGATTTGGCCTTCAAATCCCAGAATTTCGCATAATATTGCATTTTAAGCAAGTTTTCTTGCATTTTGTTTCGTACGAAAAATCATCGAATTTAGCAATATTTTAACGTTTATCATCTCCTTTTCCTTCATGTGATTTAAACAAAATATCATCGAATTAGGCAATATTTTGCCGTTTTCCACGTTTTTGTGAATTTTCCGTCCATGGGTATTAATTCATATATATATATATATATATATGTATATACGATAAAAATGATGCAAACACATAATTGATTAGATAATAACCTTAAATACTTCATTTTCAATCATCTATTTGTTTCTCGTTAAAATACTGAGTAAGATATTGAAAAGGGGAGAAGTTCGGTTTTTATTGCATATATCGACGTTTCAGCCGGATTAGAGCGGTTTTACGTGTACATATTCCCTCGTTAATATAAACGGAAAATCAAAAACATTTTAGTTATTTCTAATGAAAACACATTGTTTTTTATCATTTGTATTGGAAACAACATTGTCATATGTCTTTTCTTGGATCTAAATAATACGAAACCTCGCTCTATGACTCTAAGTTATAATCCTCAAATATGGTTAAATAGTGACTTTTTTCACGATTTTCATGTAGTTTGATATTACGTAAATATATTCATTTTTACCAATATTTCAATACTATTTCATGTAGTATCACGATATGTGATTTGGCTTTGAAATCTCAAAATTTCGCAAAATTTTGCATTTTAAGCAAGTTTTCTTGCATTATGTTTAGTACGAAAAATCATCGAATTTAGCAATATTTTGACGTTTATCATCCCCTTTTCCTTCATGTGATTTAAACAAAATATCATCGAATTAGGCAATATTTTGCCGTTTTCCACGTTTTTGTGAATTTTCAGTCTATGGGTATTAATTCATTATATATACGATAAAAATGATGCAAACACATAATTGATCAGATAATAACCTTAAATACTTCATTTTCAATCAACTATTTGTTTCTCGTTAAAATACTGAGTAAGATATTGAAAAGGGGAGAAGTTCGGTTTTCATTGCATATATCGACGTTTCAGCCGAAAAAGAGCGGTTTTACGTGTACATCTTCCATCAGTAATATAAACGGAAAATCAGGAACATTTTAGTTAATTCTAATGAAAAACATTGATTTTTATCATTTGTATTGGAAACAACATTGTCATATGTCTTTTCTTGGATCTAAATAATACGAAACCTCGCTCTATGATTCTAAGTTAAAATCCTCAAATATAGTTAAATAGTGACTTTTTTCACGTTTTTCATGTAGTTTGATATTACGTAAGTATAATCATTTTTACCAATATTTCGATACTATTTCATGTAGTATCACGATATGTGATTTGGTCTTGAAATCTCAGAATTTCGCATAATATTGCATTTTAAGCAAATTTTCTTGCATTTTGTTTCGTACGAAAAATCATCGAATTTAGCAATATTTTGACGTTTATCATTCCCTTTTCCTTTATTTGATTTAAACAAAATATCATCGAATTAGGCAATATTTTGCCGTTTTTCCACGTTTTTGTGAATTTTCAGTCTATGGGTATTAATTCATTATATATACGATAAAAATGATGCAAACAGATAATTGATCAGATAATAACCTTAAATACTTCATTTTCAATCAACTATTTGTTTCTCGTTAAAATACTGAGTAAGATATTGAAAAGGGGAGAAGTTCTGTTTTTATTGCATATATCGACGTTTCAGCCGGAATAGAGCGGTTTTACGTGTGCATATTCCATCAGTAATATAAACGGAAAATAAGGAACATTTTAGTTAATTCTAATGAAAACACATTGATTTTTATCATTTGTATTGGAAACAACATTGTTATATGTCTTTTCTTGGATCAAAATAATACGAAACCTCGTTCTATGATTCTAAGTTATAATCCTCAAATATGGTTAAATAGTGACTTTTTTCACGATTTTCATGTAGTTTGATATTACGTAAATATATTCATTTTTACCAATATTTCGATACTATTTCACGTAGTATCACGATATATGATTTGGCCTTGAAATCTCATAATTTCGCAAAATATTGCATTTTAAGCAAGTTTTCTTGCATTTTTTTTCGTACGAAAAATCATCGAATTTAGCAATATTTTGACGTTTATCATCCCCTTTTCCTTCATGTGATTCAAACAAAATATCATCGAAATAGGCAATATTTTGCCGTTTTCCACGTTTTTGTGAATTTTCAGTCCATGGGTATTAATTCATATATATACGATAAAAATGATGCAAACACATAATTGATTAGATAATAACCATAAATACTTCATTTTCAATCATCTATTTGTTTCTCGTTAAAATACTGAGTAAGATTTTGAAAAGGGGAGAAGTTCGGTTTTCATTGCATATATCGACGTTTCAGCCGGATTAGAGCGGTTTTACGTGTACATCTTCCCTCGTTAATATAAACGGAAAATCAAGAACATTATAATTAATTCTAATGAAAACACATTGTTTTTTATCATTTGTATTGGAAACAACATTGTCATATGTCTTTTCTTGGAACTAAATAATACGAAACCTCGCTCTATGATTTGAAGTTAAAATCCTCAAATATGGTTATATATTGACTTTTTTCACGTTTTTCATGTAGTTTGATATTACGTAAATATATTCATTTTTACCAATATTTCGATACTATTTCATGTAGTATCACGATATGTGATTTGGCCTTCAAATCCCAGAATTTCGCATAATATTGCATTTTAAGCAAGTTTTGTTGCATTTTGTTTCGTACGAAAAATCATCGAATTTAGCAATATTTTAACGTTTATCATCTCCTTTTCCTTCATGTGATTTAAACAAAATATCATCGAATTAGGCAATATTTTGCCGTTTTTCCACGTTTTTGTGAATTTTCCGTCCATGGGTATTAATTCATATATATATATACGATAAAAATGATGCAAGCACATAATTGATTAGATAATAACTTTAAATACTCCATTTTCAATCATCTATTTGTTTCTCGTTAAAATACTGAGTAAGATATTGAAAAGGGGAGAAGTTTTGTTTTTATTGCATATATCGACGTTTCAGCCGGAATAGAGCGGTTTTACGTGTACATCTTCCATCAGTAATATAAACGGAAAATCAGGAACATTTTAGTTATTTCTAATGAAAACACATTGTTTTTTATCATTTGTATTGGAAACAACATTGTCATATGTCTTTTCTTGGATCTAAATAATACGAAACCTCGCTCTATGATTCTAAGTTAAAATCCTCAAATATGGTTAAATAGTGACTTTTTCACGATTTTCATGTAGTTTGATATGACGTAAATATATTCATTTTTACCAATTTTTCGATACTATTTCATGTAGTATCAGGATATGTGATTTGGCCATGAAATCTCAAAATTTCGCAAAATATTGCTTTTTAAGCAAGTTTTCTTGCATTTTGTTTCGTACGAAAAATCATCGAATTTAGCAATATTTTGACGTTTATCATCCCCTTTTCCTTTATTTGATATAAACAAAATATCATCGAATTAGGCAATATTTTGCCGTTTTTCCACGTTTTTGTGAATTTTCAGTCTATGGGTATTAATTCATTATATATACGATAAAAATGATTTAAACACATAATTGATTAGATAATAACCTTAATTACTTCATTTTCAATCAACTATTTGTTTCTCGTTAAAATACTGAGTAACATATTGAAAAGGGGAGAAGTTCGGTTTTTATTGCATATATCGTCGTTTCAGCCGGATTAGAGCGGTTTTACGTGTACATATTCCCTCGTTAATATAAACGGAAAATCAAAAACATTTTAGTTATTTCTAATGAAAACACATTGTTTTTTATCATTTGTATTGGAAACAACATTGTCATATGTCTTTTCTTGGAACTAAATAATACGAAACCTCGCTCTATGATTTGAAGTTAAAATCCTCAAATATGGTTATATAGTGACTTTTTTCACGTTTTTCATTTAGTTTGATATTACGTAAATATATTCATTTTTACCAATATTTCGATACTATTTCATGTAGTATCACGATATGTGATTTGGCCTTCAAATCCCAGAATTTCGCATAATATTGCATTTTAAGCAAGTTTTCTTGCATTTTGTTTCGTACGAAAAATCATCGAATTTAGCAATATTTTAACGTTTATCATCTCCTTTTCCTTCATGTGATTTAAACAAAATATCATCGAATTAGGCAATATTTTGCCGTTTTCCACGTTTTTGTGAATTTTCCGTCCATGGGTATTAATTCATATATATATATATATATATATACGATAAAAATGATGCAAACACATAATTGATTAGATAATAACCTTAAATACTTCATTTTCAATCATCTATTTGTTTCTCGTTAAAATACTGAGTAAGATATTGAAAAGGGGAGAAGTTCGGTTTTTATTGCATATATCGACGTTTCAGCCGGATTAGAGCGGTTTTACGTGTACATATTCCCTCGTTAATATAAACGGAAAATCAAAAACATTTTAGTTATTTCTAATGAAAACACATTGTTTTTTATCATTTGTATTGGAAACAACATTGTCATATGTCTTTTCTTGGATCTAAATAATACGAAACCTCGCTCTATGATTCTAAGTTATAATCCTCAAATATGGTTAAATAGTGACTTTTTTCACGATTTTCATGTAGTTTGATATTACGTAAATATATTCATTTTTACCAATATTTCAATACTATTTCATGTAGTATCACGATATGTGATTTGGCTTTGAAATCTCAAAATTTCGCAAAATTTTGCATTTTAAGCAAGTTTTCTTGCATTATGTTTAGTACGAAAAATCATCGAATTTAGCAATATTTTGACGTTTATCATCCCCTTTTCCTTCATGTGATTTAAACAAAATATCATCGAATTAGGCAATATTTTGCCGTTTTCCACGTTTTTGTGAATTTTCAGTCTATGGGTATTAATTCATTATATATACGATAAAAATGATGCAAACACATAATTGATCAGATAATAACCTTAAATACTTCATTTTCAATCAACTATTTGTTTCTTGTAAAATACTGAGTAAGATATTGAAAAGGGGAGAAGTTCGGTTTTCATTGCATATATCGACGTTTCAGCCGAAAAAGAGCGGTTTTACGTGTACATCTTCCATCAGTAATATAAACGGAAAATCAGGAACATTTTAGTTAATTCTAATGAAAAACATTGATTTTTATCATTTGTATTGGAAACAACATTGTCATATGTCTTTTCTTGGATCTAAATAATACGAAACCTCGCTCTATGATTCTAAGTTAAAATCCTCAAATATAGTTAAATAGTGACTTTTTTCACGTTTTTCATGTAGTTTGATATTACGTAAGTATAATCATTTTTACCAATATTTCGATACTATTTCATGTAGTATCACGATATGTGATTTGGTCTTGAAATCTCAGAATTTCGCATAATATTGCATTTTAAGCAAATTTTCTTGCATTTTGTTTCGTACGAAAAATCATCGAATTTAGCAATATTTTGACGTTTATCATTCCCTTTTCCTTTATTTGATTTAAACAAAATATCATCGAATTAGGCAATATTTTGCCGTTTTTCCACGTTTTTGTGAATTTTCAGTCTATGGGTATTAATTCATTATATATACGATAAAAATGATGCAAACAGATAATTGATCAGATAATAACCTTAAATACTTCATTTTCAATCAACTATTTGTTTCTCGTTAAAATACTGAGTAAGATATTGAAAAGGGGAGAAGTTCTGTTTTTATTGCATATATCGACGTTTCAGCCGGAATAGAGCGGTTTTACGTGTGCATATTCCATCAGTAATATAAACGGAAAATAAGGAACATTTTAGTTAATTCTAATGAAAACACATTGATTTTTATCATTTGTATTGGAAACAACATTGTTATATGTCTTTTCTTGGATCAAAATAATACGAAACCTCGTTCTATGATTCTAAGTTATAATCCTCAAATATGGTTAAATAGTGACTTTTTTCACGATTTTCATGTAGTTTGATATTACGTAAATATATTCATTTTTACCAATATTTCGATACTATTTCACGTAGTATCACGATATATGATTTGGCCTTGAAATCTCATAATTTCGCAAAATATTGCATTTTAAGCAAGTTTTCTTGCATTTTTTTTCGTACGAAAAATCATCGAATTTAGCAATATTTTGACGTTTATCATCCCCTTTTCCTTCATGTGATTCAAACAAAATATCATCGAAATAGGCAATATTTTGCCGTTTTCCACGTTTTTGTGAATTTTCAGTCCATGGGTATTAATTCATATATATACGATAAAAATGATGCAAACACATAATTGATTAGATAATAACCATAAATACTTCATTTTCAATCATCTATTTGTTTCTCGTTAAAATACTGAGTAAGATTTTGAAAAGGGGAGAAGTTTTGTTTTTATTGCATATATCGACGTTTCAGCCGGAATAGATCGGTTTTACGTGTACATCTTCCATCAGTAATATAAACGGAAAATCAGGAACATTTTAGTTATTTCTAATGAAAACACATTGTTTTTTATCATTTGTATTGGAAACAACATTGTCATATGTCTTTTCTTGGATCTAAATAATACGAAACCTCGCTCTATGATTCTAAGTTATAATCCTCAAATATGGTTAAATAGTGACTTTTTTCACGATTTTCATGTAGTTTGATATTACGTAAATATATTCATTTTTACCAATATTTCGATTCTATTTCATGTAGTATCACGATATGTGATTTGGCCTTGAAATCTCAGAATTTCGCATAATATTGCATTTTAAGCAAGTTTTCTTGCATTTTGTTTCGTACGAAAAATCATCGAATTTAGCAATATTTTGACGTTTATCATCCCCTTTTCCTTCATTTGATTTAAACAAAATATCATCGAATTAGGCAATATTTTGCCGTTTTCCACGTTTTTGTGAATTTTCAGTCCATGGGTATTAATTCATATATATACGATAAAAATGATGCAAACACATAATTAATTAGATAATAACCTTAAATACTTCATTTTCAATCAACTATTTGTTTCTCGTTAAAATACTGAGTAAGACATTGAAAAGGGGAGAAGTTCTGTTTTTATTGCATATATTGACGTTTCAGCCGGAATAGAGCGGTTTTACGTGTACATCTTCCATCAAACGGAAAATCAAGAACATTTTAGTTATTTCTAATGAAAACACATTGTTTTATATCATTTGTATTGGAAACAACATTGTCATATGTCTTTTCTTGGATCTAAATAATACGAAACCTCGCTCTATGATTTGAAGTTAAAATCCTCAAATATGGTTATATAGTGACTTTTTTCACGTTTTTCATGTAGTTTGATATTACGTAAATATATTCATTTTTACCAATATTTCGATACTATTTCATGTAGTATCACGATATGTGATTTGGCCTTCAAATCTCAGAATTTCGCATAATATTGCATTTTAAGCAAGTTTTCTTGCATTTTGTTTCGTACGAAAAATCATCGAATTTAGCAATATTTTGACGTTTATCATCCCCTTTTCCTTCATGTGATTTAAACAAAATATCATCGAATTAGGCAATATTTTGCCGTTTTTCCACGTTTTTGTGAATTTTCAGTCCATGGGTATTAATTCATATATATACGATAAAAATGATGCAAACACTTAATTAATTAGATAATAACCTTAAATACTTCATTTTCAATCAACTATTTGTTTCTCGTTAAAATACTGAGTAAGATATTGAAAAGGGGAGAAGTTCTGTTTTTATTGCATATATCGACGTTTCAGCCGGAATAGAGCGATTTTCGTGTACATCTTCCATCGGTAATATAAACAGAAAACCAGGAACATTTTAGTTAATTCTAAGGAAAACACTTTGATTTTTATCATTTGTATTGGAAACAACATTGTCATATGTCTTTTCTTGGATCCAAATAATACGAAACCTGATTCTAAGTTATAATCCTCAAATATGGTTAAATAGTGACTTTTTTCACGATTTTCATGTAGTTTGATATTACGTAAATATATTCATTTTTACCAATATTTCCATACTTTTTCATGTAATATCACGATATGTGATTTGGCCTTGAAATCTCAGAATTTCGCATAATATTGCATTTTAAGCAAGTTTTCTTGCATTTTGTTTCGTACGAAAAATCATCGAATTTAGCAATATTTTGAAGTTTATCATTCCCTTTTCCTTCATTTGATTTAAACAAAATATCATCGAATTAGGCAATATTTTGCCGTTTTCCACGTTTTTGTGAATTTTCAGTCCATGGGTATTAATTCATATATATACGATAAAAATGATGCAAACACATAATTGATTAGATAATACCCTTAAATACTTCATTTTCAATCATCTATTTGTTTCTCGTTAAAATACTGAGTAAGATATTGAAAAGGGGAGAAGTTCTGTTTTTATTGCATATATCGACGTTTCAGCCGGAATAGAGCGGTTTTACGTGTGCATATTCCATCAGTAATATAAACGGAAAATAAGGAACATTTTAGTTAATTCTAATGAAAACACATTGATTTTTATCATTTGTATTGGAAACAACATTGTTATATGTCTTTTCTTGGATCAAAATAATACGAAACCTCGTTCTATGATTCTAAGTTATAATCCTCAAATATGGTTAAATAGTGACTTTTTTCACGATTTTCATGTAGTTTGATATTACGTAAATATATTCATTTTTACCAATATTTCGATACTATTTCACGTAGTATCACGATATATGATTTGGCCTTGAAATCTCATAATTTCGCAAAATATTGCATTTTAAGCAAGTTTTCTTGCATTTTTTTTCGTACGAAAAATCATCGAATTTAGCAATATTTTGACGTTTATCATCCCCTTTTCCTTCATGTGATTCAAACAAAATATCATCGAAATAGGCAATATTTTGCCGTTTTCCACGTTTTTGTGAATTTTCAGTCCATGGGTATTAATTCATATATATACGATAAAAATGATGCAAACACATAATTGATTAGATAATAACCATAAATACTTCATTTTCAATCATCTATTTGTTTCTCGTTAAAATACTGAGTAAGATTTTGAAAAGGGGAGAAGTTCGGTTTTCATTGCATATATCGACGTTTCAGCCGGATTAGAGCGGTTTTACGTGTACATCTTCCCTCGTTAATATAAACGGAAAATCAAGAACATTATAATTAATTCTAATGAAAACACATTGTTTTTTATCATTTGTATTGGAAACAACATTGTCATATGTCTTTTCTTGGAACTAAATAATACGAAACCTCGCTCTATGATTTGAAGTTAAAATCCTCAAATATGGTTATATATTGACTTTTTTCACGTTTTTCATGTAGTTTGATATTACGTAAATATATTCATTTTTACCAATATTTCGATACTATTTCATGTAGTATCACGATATGTGATTTGGCCTTCAAATCCCAGAATTTCGCATAATATTGCATTTTAAGCAAGTTTTGTTGCATTTTGTTTCGTACGAAAAATCATCGAATTTAGCAATATTTTAACGTTTATCATCTCCTTTTCCTTCATGTGATTTAAACAAAATATCATCGAATTAGGCAATATTTTGCCGTTTTTCCACGTTTTTGTGAATTTTCCGTCCATGGGTATTAATTCATATATATATATACGATAAAAATGATGCAAGCACATAATTGATTAGATAATAACTTTAAATACTCCATTTTCAATCATCTATTTGTTTCTCGTTAAAATACTGAGTAAGATATTGAAAAGGGGAGAAGTTTTGTTTTTATTGCATATATCGACGTTTCAGCCGGAATAGAGCGGTTTTACGTGTACATCTTCCATCAGTAATATAAACGGAAAATCAGGAACATTTTAGTTATTTCTAATGAAAACACATTGTTTTTTATCATTTGTATTGGAAACAACATTGTCATATGTCTTTTCTTGGATCTAAATAATATGAAACCTCGCTCTATGATTCTAAGTTAAAATCCTCAAATACGGTTAAATAGTGACTTTTTCACGATTTTCATGTAGTTTGATATGACGTAAATATATTCATTTTTACCAATTTTTCGATACTATTTCATGTAGTATCAGGATATGTGATTTGGCCATGAAATCTCAAAATTTCGCAAAATATTGCATTTTAAGCAAGTTTTCTTGCATTTTGTTTCGTACGAAAAATCATCGAATTTAGCAATATTTTGACGTTTATCATCCCCTTTTCCTTTATTTGATATAAACAAAATATCATCGAATTAGGCAATATTTTGCCGTTTTTCCACGTTTTTGTGAATTTTCAGTCTATGGGTATTAATTCATTATATATACGATAAAAATGATTTAAACACATAATTGATTAGATAATAACCTTAATTACTTCATTTTCAATCAACTATTTGTTTCTCGTTAAAATACTGAGTAACATATTGAAAAGGGGAGAAGTTCGGTTTTTATTGCATATATCGTCGTTTCAGCCGGATTAGAGCGGTTTTACGTGTACATATTCCCTCGTTAATATAAACGGAAAATCTAAAACATTTTAGTTATTTCTAATGAAAACACATTGTTTTTTATCATTTGTATTGGAAACAACATTGTCATATGTCTTTTCTTGGAACTAAATAATACGAAACCTCGCTCTATGATTTGAAGTTAAAATCCTCAAATATGGTTATATAGTGACTTTTTTCACGTTTTTCATTTAGTTTGATATTACGTAAATATATTCATTTTTACCAATATTTCGATACTATTTCATGTAGTATCACGATATGTGATTTGGCCTTCAAATCCCAGAATTTCGCATAATATTGCATTTTAAGCAAGTTTTCTTGCATTTTGTTTCGTACGAAAAATCATCGAATTTAGCAATATTTTAACGTTTATCATCTCCTTTTCCTTCATGTGATTTAAACAAAATATCATCGAATTAGGCAATATTTTGCCGTTTTCCACGTTTTTGTGAATTTTCCGTCCATGGGTATTAATTCATATATATATATATATATATATGTATATACGATAAAAATGATGCAAACACATAATTGATTAGATAATAACCTTAAATACTTCATTTTCAATCATCTATTTGTTTCTCGTTAAAATACTGAGTAAGATATTGAAAAGGGGAGAAGTTCGGTTTTTATTGCATATATCGACGTTTCAGCCGGATTAGAGCGGTTTTACGTGTACATATTCCCTCGTTAATATAAACGGAAAATCAAAAACATTTTAGTTATTTCTAATGAAAACACATTGTTTTTTATCATTTGTATTGGAAACAACATTGTCATATGTCTTTTCTTGGATCTAAATAATACGAAACCTCGCTCTATGACTCTAAGTTATAATCCTCAAATATGGTTAAATAGTGACTTTTTTCACGATTTTCATGTAGTTTGATATTACGTAAATATATTCATTTTTACCAATATTTCAATACTATTTCATGTAGTATCACGATATGTGATTTGGCTTTGAAATCTCAAAATTTCGCAAAATTTTGCATTTTAAGCAAGTTTTCTTGCATTATGTTTAGTACGAAAAATCATCGAATTTAGCAATATTTTGACGTTTATCATCCCCTTTTCCTTCATGTGATTTAAACAAAATATCATCGAATTAGGCAATATTTTGCCGTTTTCCACGTTTTTGTGAATTTTCAGTCTATGGGTATTAATTCATTATATATACGATAAAAATGATGCAAACACATAATTGATCAGATAATAACCTTAAATACTTCATTTTCAATCAACTATTTGTTTCTCGTTAAAATACTGAGTAAGATATTGAAAAGGGGAGAAGTTCGGTTTTCATTGCATATATCGACGTTTCAGCCGAAAAAGAGCGGTTTTACGTGTACATCTTCCATCAGTAATATAAACGGAAAATCAGGAACATTTTAGTTAATTCTAATGAAAAACATTGATTTTTATCATTTGTATTGGAAACAACATTGTCATATGTCTTTTCTTGGATCTAAATAATACGAAACCTCGCTCTATGATTCTAAGTTAAAATCCTCAAATATAGTTAAATAGTGACTTTTTTCACGTTTTTCATGTAGTTTGATATTACGTAAGTATAATCATTTTTACCAATATTTCGATACTATTTCATGTAGTATCACGATATGTGATTTGGTCTTGAAATCTCAGAATTTCGCATAATATTGCATTTTAAGCAAATTTTCTTGCATTTTGTTTCGTACGAAAAATCATCGAATTTAGCAATATTTTGACGTTTATCATTCCCTTTTCCTTTATTTGATTTAAACAAAATATCATCGAATTAGGCAATATTTTGCCGTTTTTCCACGTTTTTGTGAATTTTCAGTCTATGGGTATTAATTCATTATATATACGATAAAAATGATGCAAACAGATAATTGATCAGATAATAACCTTAAATACTTCATTTTCAATCAACTATTTGTTTCTCGTTAAAATACTGAGTAAGATATTGAAAAGGGGAGAAGTTCTGTTTTTATTGCATATATCGACGTTTCAGCCGGAATAGAGCGGTTTTACGTGTGCATATTCCATCAGTAATATAAACGGAAAATAAGGAACATTTTAGTTAATTCTAATGAAAACACATTGATTTTTATCATTTGTATTGGAAACAACATTGTTATATGTCTTTTCTTGGATCAAAATAATACGAAACCTCGTTCTATGATTCTAAGTTATAATCCTCAAATATGGTTAAATAGTGACTTTTTTCACGATTTTCATGTAGTTTGATATTACGTAAATATATTCATTTTTACCAATATTTCGATACTATTTCACGTAGTATCACGATATATGATTTGGCCTTGAAATCTCATAATTTCGCAAAATATTGCATTTTAAGCAAGTTTTCTTGCATTTTTTTTCGTACGAAAAATCATCGAATTTAGCAATATTTTGACGTTTATCATCCCCTTTTCCTTCATGTGATTCAAACAAAATATCATCGAAATAGGCAATATTTTGCCGTTTTCCACGTTTTTGTGAATTTTCAGTCCATGGGTATTAATTCATATATATACGATAAAAATGATGCAAACACATAATTGATTAGATAATAACCATAAATACTTCATTTTCAATCATCTATTTGTTTCTCGTTAAAATACTGAGTAAGATTTTGAAAAGGGGAGAAGTTCGGTTTTCATTGCATATATCGACGTTTCAGCCGGATTAGAGCGGTTTTACGTGTACATCTTCCCTCGTTAATATAAACGGAAAATCAAGAACATTATAATTAATTCTAATGAAAACACATTGTTTTTTATCATTTGTATTGGAAACAACATTGTCATATGTCTTTTCTTGGAACTAAATAATACGAAACCTCGCTCTATGATTTGAAGTTAAAATCCTCAAATATGGTTATATATTGACTTTTTTCACGTTTTTCATGTAGTTTGATATTACGTAAATATATTCATTTTTACCAATATTTCGATACTATTTCATGTAGTATCACGATATGTGATTTGGCCTTCAAATCCCAGAATTTCGCATAATATTGCATTTTAAGCAAGTTTTGTTGCATTTTGTTTCGTACGAAAAATCATCGAATTTAGCAATATTTTAACGTTTATCATCTCCTTTTCCTTCATGTGATTTAAACAAAATATCATCGAATTAGGCAATATTTTGCCGTTTTTCCACGTTTTTGTGAATTTTCCGTCCATGGGTATTAATTCATATATATATATACGATAAAAATGATGCAAGCACATAATTGATTAGATAATAACTTTAAATACTCCATTTTCAATCATCTATTTGTTTCTCGTTAAAATACTGAGTAAGATATTGAAAAGGGGAGAAGTTTTGTTTTTATTGCATATATCGACGTTTCAGCCGGAATAGAGCGGTTTTACGTGTACATCTTCCATCAGTAATATAAACGGAAAATCAGGAACATTTTAGTTATTTCTAATGAAAACACATTGTTTTTTATCATTTGTATTGGAAACAACATTGTCATATGTCTTTTCTTGGATCTAAATAATACGAAACCTCGCTCTATGATTCTAAGTTAAAATCCTCAAATATGGTTAAATAGTGACTTTTTCACGATTTTCATGTAGTTTGATATGACGTAAATATATTCATTTTTACCAATTTTTCGATACTATTTCATGTAGTATCAGGATATGTGATTTGGCCATGAAATCTCAAAATTTCGCAAAATATTGCTTTTTAAGCAAGTTTTCTTGCATTTTGTTTCGTACGAAAAATCATCGAATTTAGCAATATTTTGACGTTTATCATCCCCTTTTCCTTTATTTGATATAAACAAAATATCATCGAATTAGGCAATATTTTGCCGTTTTTCCACGTTTTTGTGAATTTTCAGTCTATGGGTATTAATTCATTATATATACGATAAAAATGATTTAAACACATAATTGATTAGATAATAACCTTAATTACTTCATTTTCAATCAACTATTTGTTTCTCGTTAAAATACTGAGTAACATATTGAAAAGGGGAGAAGTTCGGTTTTTATTGCATATATCGTCGTTTCAGCCGGATTAGAGCGGTTTTACGTGTACATATTCCCTCGTTAATATAAACGGAAAATCAAAAACATTTTAGTTATTTCTAATGAAAACACATTGTTTTTTATCATTTGTATTGGAAACAACATTGTCATATGTCTTTTCTTGGAACTAAATAATACGAAACCTCGCTCTATGATTTGAAGTTAAAATCCTCAAATATGGTTATATAGTGACTTTTTTCACGTTTTTCATTTAGTTTGATATTACGTAAATATATTCATTTTTACCAATATTTCGATACTATTTCATGTAGTATCACGATATGTGATTTGGCCTTCAAATCCCAGAATTTCGCATAATATTGCATTTTAAGCAAGTTTTCTTGCATTTTGTTTCGTACGAAAAATCATCGAATTTAGCAATATTTTAACGTTTATCATCTCCTTTTCCTTCATGTGATTTAAACAAAATATCATCGAATTAGGCAATATTTTGCCGTTTTCCACGTTTTTGTGAATTTTCCGTCCATGGGTATTAATTCATATATATATATATATATATATACGATAAAAATGATGCAAACACATAATTGATTAGATAATAACCTTAAATACTTCATTTTCAATCATCTATTTGTTTCTCGTTAAAATACTGAGTAAGATATTGAAAAGGGGAGAAGTTCGGTTTTTATTGCATATATCGACGTTTCAGCCGGATTAGAGCGGTTTTACGTGTACATATTCCCTCGTTAATATAAACGGAAAATCAAAAACATTTTAGTTATTTCTAATGAAAACACATTGTTTTTTATCATTTGTATTGGAAACAACATTGTCATATGTCTTTTCTTGGATCTAAATAATACGAAACCTCGCTCTATGATTCTAAGTTATAATCCTCAAATATGGTTAAATAGTGACTTTTTTCACGATTTTCATGTAGTTTGATATTACGTAAATATATTCATTTTTACCAATATTTCAATACTATTTCATGTAGTATCACGATATGTGATTTGGCTTTGAAATCTCAAAATTTCGCAAAATTTTGCATTTTAAGCAAGTTTTCTTGCATTATGTTTAGTACGAAAAATCATCGAATTTAGCAATATTTTGACGTTTATCATCCCCTTTTCCTTCATGTGATTTAAACAAAATATCATCGAATTAGGCAATATTTTGCCGTTTTCCACGTTTTTGTGAATTTTCAGTCTATGGGTATTAATTCATTATATATACGATAAAAATGATGCAAACACATAATTGATCAGATAATAACCTTAAATACTTCATTTTCAATCAACTATTTGTTTCTTGTAAAATACTGAGTAAGATATTGAAAAGGGGAGAAGTTCGGTTTTCATTGCATATATCGACGTTTCAGCCGAAAAAGAGCGGTTTTACGTGTACATCTTCCATCAGTAATATAAACGGAAAATCAGGAACATTTTAGTTAATTCTAATGAAAAACATTGATTTTTATCATTTGTATTGGAAACAACATTGTCATATGTCTTTTCTTGGATCTAAATAATACGAAACCTCGCTCTATGATTCTAAGTTAAAATCCTCAAATATAGTTAAATAGTGACTTTTTTCACGTTTTTCATGTAGTTTGATATTACGTAAGTATAATCATTTTTACCAATATTTCGATACTATTTCATGTAGTATCACGATATGTGATTTGGTCTTGAAATCTCAGAATTTCGCATAATATTGCATTTTAAGCAAATTTTCTTGCATTTTGTTTCGTACGAAAAATCATCGAATTTAGCAATATTTTGACGTTTATCATTCCCTTTTCCTTTATTTGATTTAAACAAAATATCATCGAATTAGGCAATATTTTGCCGTTTTTCCACGTTTTTGTGAATTTTCAGTCTATGGGTATTAATTCATTATATATACGATAAAAATGATGCAAACAGATAATTGATCAGATAATAACCTTAAATACTTCATTTTCAATCAACTATTTGTTTCTCGTTAAAATACTGAGTAAGATATTGAAAAGGGGAGAAGTTCTGTTTTTATTGCATATATCGACGTTTCAGCCGGAATAGAGCGGTTTTACGTGTGCATATTCCATCAGTAATATAAACGGAAAATAAGGAACATTTTAGTTAATTCTAATGAAAACACATTGATTTTTATCATTTGTATTGGAAACAACATTGTTATATGTCTTTTCTTGGATCAAAATAATACGAAACCTCGTTCTATGATTCTAAGTTATAATCCTCAAATATGGTTAAATAGTGACTTTTTTCACGATTTTCATGTAGTTTGATATTACGTAAATATATTCATTTTTACCAATATTTCGATACTATTTCACGTAGTATCACGATATATGATTTGGCCTTGAAATCTCATAATTTCGCAAAATATTGCATTTTAAGCAAGTTTTCTTGCATTTTTTTTCGTACGAAAAATCATCGAATTTAGCAATATTTTGACGTTTATCATCCCCTTTTCCTTCATGTGATTCAAACAAAATATCATCGAAATAGGCAATATTTTGCCGTTTTCCACGTTTTTGTGAATTTTCAGTCCATGGGTATTAATTCATATATATACGATAAAAATGATGCAAACACATAATTGATTAGATAATAACCATAAATACTTCATTTTCAATCATCTATTTGTTTCTCGTTAAAATACTGAGTAAGATTTTGAAAAGGGGAGAAGTTCGGTTTTCATTGCATATATCGACGTTTCAGCCGGATTAGAGCGGTTTTACGTGTACATCTTCCCTCGTTAATATAAACGGAAAATCAAGAACATTATAATTAATTCTAATGAAAACACATTGTTTTTTATCATTTGTATTGGAAACAACATTGTCATATGTCTTTTCTTGGAACTAAATAATACGAAACCTTGCTCTATGATTTGAAGTTAAAATCCTCAAATATGGTTATATATTGACTTTTTTCACGTTTTTCATGTAGTTTGATATTACGTAAATATATTCATTTTTACCAATATTTCGATACTATTTCATGTAGTATCACGATATGTGATTTGGCCTTCAAATCCCAGAATTTCGCATAATATTGCATTTTAAGCAAGTTTTGTTGCATTTTGTTTCGTACGAAAAATCATCGAATTTAGCAATATTTTAACGTTTATCATCTCCTTTTCCTTCATGTGATTTAAACAAAATATCATCGAATTAGGCAATATTTTGCCGTTTTTCCACGTTTTTGTGAATTTTCCGTCCATGGGTATTAATTCATATATATATATACGATAAAAATGATGCAAGCACATAATTGATTAGATAATAACTTTAAATACTCCATTTTCAATCATCTATTTGTTTCTCGTTAAAATACTGAGTAAGATATTGAAAAGGGGAGAAGTTTTGTTTTTATTGCATATATCGACGTTTCAGCCGGAATAGAGCGGTTTTACGTGTACATCTTCCATCAGTAATATAAACGGAAAATCAGGAACATTTTAGTTATTTCTAATGAAAACACATTGTTTTTTATCATTTGTATTGGAAACAACATTGTCATATGTCTTTTCTTGGATCTAAATAATACGAAACCTCGCTCTATGATTCTAAGTTAAAATCCTCAAATATGGTTAAATAGTGACTTTTTCACGATTTTCATGTAGTTTGATATGACGTAAATATATTCATTTTTACCAATTTTTCGATACTATTTCATGTAGTATCAGGATATGTGATTTGGCCATGAAATCTCAAAATTTCGCAAAATATTGCATTTTAAGCAAGTTTTCTTGCATTTTGTTTCGTACGAAAAATCATCGAATTTAGCAATATTTTGACGTTTATCATCCCCTTTTCCTTTATTTGATATAAACAAAATATCATCGAATTAGGCAATATTTTGCCGTTTTTCCACGTTTTTGTGAATTTTCAGTCTATGGGTATTAATTCATTATATATACGATAAAAATGATTTAAACACATAATTGATTAGATAATAACCTTAATTACTTCATTTTCAATCAACTATTTGTTTCTCGTTAAAATACTGAGTAACATATTGAAAAGGGGAGAAGTTCGGTTTTTATTGCATATATCGTCGTTTCAGCCGGATTAGAGCGGTTTTACGTGTACATATTCCCTCGTTAATATAAACGGAAAATCAAAAACATTTTAGTTATTTCTAATGAAAACACATTGTTTTTTATCATTTGTATTGGAAACAACATTGTCATATGTCTTTTCTTGGAACTAAATAATACGAAACCTCGCTCTATGATTTGAAGTTAAAATCCTCAAATATGGTTATATAGTGACTTTTTTCACGTTTTTCATTTAGTTTGATATTACGTAAATATATTCATTTTTACCAATATTTCGATACTATTTCATGTAGTATCACGATATGTGATTTGGCCTTCAAATCCCAGAATTTCGCATAATATTGCATTTTAAGCAAGTTTTCTTGCATTTTGTTTCGTACGAAAAATCATCGAATTTAGCAATATTTTAACGTTTATCATCTCCTTTTCCTTCATGTGATTTAAACAAAATATCATCGAATTAGGCAATATTTTGCCGTTTTCCACGTTTTTGTGAATTTTCCGTCCATGGGTATTAATTCATATATATATATATATATATATATATATATATATATATACGATAAAAATGATGCAAACACATAATTGATTAGATAATAACCTTAAATACTTCATTTTCAATCATCTATTTGTTTCTCGTTAAAATACTGAGTAAGATATTGAAAAGGGGAGAAGTTCGGTTTTTATTGCATATATCGACGTTTCAGCCGGATTAGAGCGGTTTTACGTGTACATATTCCCTCGTTAATATAAACGGAAAATCAAAAACATTTTAGTTATTTCTAATGAAAACACATTGTTTTTTATCATTTGTATTGGAAACAACATTGTCATATGTCTTTTCTTGGATCTAAATAATACGAAACCTCGCTCTATGATTCTAAGTTATAATCCTCAAATATGGTTAAATAGTGACTTTTTTCACGATTTTCATGTAGTTTGATATTACGTAAATATATTCATTTTTACCAATATTTCAATACTATTTCATGTAGTATCACGATATGTGATTTGGCTTTGAAATCTCAAAATTTCGCAAAATATTGCATTTTAAGCAAGTTTTCTTGCATTATGTTTAGTACGAAAAATCATCGAATTTAGCAATATTTTGACGTTTATCATCCCCTTTTCCTTCATGTGATTTAAACAAAATATCATCGAATTAGGCAATATTTTGCCGTTTTCCACGTTTTTGTGAATTTTCAGTCTATGGGTATTAATTCATTATATATACGATAAAAATGATGCAAACACATAATTGATCAGATAATAACCTTAAATACTTCATTTTCAATCAACTATTTGTTTCTCGTTAAAATACTGAGTAAGATATTGAAAAGGGGAGAAGTTCGGTTTTCATTGCATATATCGACGTTTCAGCCGAAAAAGAGCGGTTTTACGTGTACATCTTCCATCAGTAATATAAACGGAAAATCAGGAACATTTTAGTTAATTCTAATGAAAAACATTGATTTTTATCATTTGTATTGGAAACAACATTGTCATATGTCTTTTCTTGGATCTAAATAATACGAAACCTCGCTCTATGATTCTAAGTTAAAATCCTCAAATATAGTTAAATAGTGACTTTTTTCACGTTTTTCATGTAGTTTGATATTACGTAAGTATAATCATTTTTACCAATATTTCGATACTATTTCATGTAGTATCACGATATGTGATTTGGTCTTGAAATCTCAGAATTTCGCATAATATTGCATTTTAAGCAAATTTTCTTGCATTTTGTTTCGTACGAAAAATCATCGAATTTAGCAATATTTTGACGTTTATCATTCCCTTTTCCTTTATTTGATTTAAACAAAATATCATCGAATTAGGCAATATTTTGCCGTTTTTCCACGTTTTTGTGAATTTTCAGTCTATGGGTATTAATTCATTATATATACGATAAAAATGATGCAAACACATAATTGATCAGATAATAACCTTAAATACTTCATTTTCAATCAACTATTTGTTTCTCGTTAAAATACTGAGTAAGATATTGAAAAGGGGAGAAGTTCTGTTTTTATTGCATATATCGACGTTTCAGCCGGAATAGAGCGGTTTTACGTGTGCATATTCCATCAGTAATATAAACGGAAAATAAGGAACATTTTAGTTAATTCTAATGAAAACACATTGATTTTTATCATTTGTATTGGAAACAACATTGTTATATGTCTTTTCTTGGATCAAAATAATACGAAACCTCGTTCTATGGTTCTAAGTTATAATCCTCAAATATGGTTAAATAGTGACTTTTTTCACGATTTTCATGTAGTTTGATATTACGTAAATATATTCATTTTTACCAATATTTCGATACTATTTCACGTAGTATCACGATATATGATTTGGCCTTGAAATCTCATAATTTCGCAAAATATTGCATTTTAAGCAAGTTTTCTTGCATTTTTTTTCGTACGAAAAATCATCGAATTTAGCAATATTTTGACGTTTATCATCCCCTTTTCCTTCATGTGATTCAAACAAAATATCATCGAAATAGGCAATATTTTGCCGTTTTCCACGTTTTTGTGAATTTTCAGTCCATGGGTATTAATTCATATATATACGATAAAAATGATGCAAACACATAATTGATTAGATAATAACCTTAAATACTTCATTTTCAATCATCTATTTGTTTCTCGTTAAATTACAGAGTAAGATATTTAAAAGGGGAGAAGTTCGGTTTTTATTGCATATATCGACGTTTCAGCCGGATTAGAGCGGTTTTACGTGTACATGTTCCCACTTTAATATAAACGGAAAATCAAAAACATTTTAGTTATTTCTAATGAAAACACATTGTTTTTTATCATTTGTATTGGAAACAACATTGTCATATGTCTTTTCTTGGATCTAAATAATACGAAACCTCGCTCTATGATTCTAAGTTAAAATCCTCAAATATGGTTAAATAGTGACTTTTTTCACGATTTTCATGTAGTTTGATATTACGTAAATATATTCATTTTTACCAATATTTCGATACTATTTCATGTAGTATCACGATATGTGATTTGGCCTTCAAATCCCACAATTTCGCATAATATTGCATTTTAAGCAAGTTTTGTTGCATTTTGTTTCGTACGAAAAATCATCGAATTTAGCAATATTTTAACGTTTATCATCTCCTTCTCCTTCATGTGATTTAAACAAAATATCATCGAATTAGGCAATATTTTGCCGTTTTTCCACGTTTTTGTGAATTTTCCGTCCATGGGTATTAATTCATATATATATATACGATAAAAATGATGCAAACACATAATTGATTAGATAATAACTTTAAATACTCCATTTTCAATCATCTATTTGTTTCTCGTTAAAATACTGAGTAAGATATTGAAAAGGGGAGAAGTTCGGTTTTTATTGCATATATCGACGTTTCAGCCGGATTAGAGCGGTTTTACGTGTACATATTCCCTCGTTAATATAAACGGAAAATCAAAAACATTTTAGTTATTTCTAATGAAAACACATTGTTTTTTATCATTTGTATTGGAAACAACATTGTCATATGTCTTTTCTTGGATCTAAATAATACGAAACCTCGCTCTATGATTCTAAGTTATAATCCTCAAATATGGTTAAATTGTGACTTTTTTCACGATTTTCTTGTAGTTTGATATTACGTAAATATATTCATTTTTACCAATATTTCAATACTATTTCATGTAGTATCACGATATGTGATTTGGCTTTGAAATCTCAAAATTTCGCAAAATTTTTAAGCAAGTTTTCTTGCATTTTGTTTCGTACGAAAAATCATCGAATTTAGCAATATTTTAACTTTTATCATCTCCTATTCCTTCATGTGATTTAAACAAAATATCATCGAATTAGGCAATATTTTGCCGTTTTCCACGTTTTTGTGAATTTTCAGTCTATGGGTATTAATTCATTATATATACGATAAAAATGATGCAAACACATAATTGATCAGATAATAACCTTAAATACTTCATTTTCAATCAACTATTTGTTTCTCGTTAAAATACTGAGTAAGATATTGAAAAGGGGAGAAGTTCGGTTTTCATTGCATATATCGACGTTTCAGCCGAAAAAGAGCGGTTTTACGTGTACATCTTCCATCAGTAATATAAACGGAAAATCAGGAACATTTTAGTTAATTCTAATGAAAAACATTGATTTTTATCATTTGTATTGGAAACAACATTGTCATATGTCTTTTCTTGGATCTAAATAATACGAAACCTCGCTCTATGATTCTAAGTTAAAATCCTCAAATATGGTTAAATAGTGACTTTTTTTACGTTTTTCATGTAGTTTGATATTACGTAAGTATAATCATTTTTACCAATATTTCGATACTATTTCATGTAGTATCACGATATGTGATTTGGTCTTGAAATCTCAGAATTTCGCATAATATTGCATTTTAAGCAAATTTTCTTGCATTTTGTTTCGTACGAAAAATCATCGAATTTAGCAATATTTTGACGTTTATCATTCCCTTTTCCTTTATTTGATTTAAACAAAATATCATCGAATTAGGCAATATTTTGCCGTTTTTCCACGTTTTTGTGAATTTTCAGTCTATGGGTATTAATTCATTATATATACGATAAAAATGATGCAAACACATAATTGTTCAGATAATAACCTTAAATACTTCATTTTCAATCAACTATTTGTTTCTCGTTAAAATACTGAGTAAGATATTGAAAAGGGGAGAAGTTCTGTTTTTATTGCATATATCGACGTTTCAGCCGGAATAGAGCGGTTTTACGTGTGCATATTCCATCAGTAATATAAACGGAAAATAAGGAACATTTTAGTTAATTCTAATGAAAACACATTGATTTTTATCATTTGTATTGGAAACAACATTGTCATATGTCTTTTCTTGGATCAAAATAATACGAAACCTCGTTCTATGATTCTAAGTTATAATCCTCAAATATGGTTAAATAGTGACTTTTTTCACGATTTTCATGTAGTTTGATATTACGTAAATATATTCATTTTTACCAATATTTCGATTCTATTTCATGTAGTATCACGATATGTGATTTGGCCTTGAAATCTCAGAATTTCGCATAATATTGCATTTTAAGCAAGTTTTCTTGCATTTTGTTTCGTACGAAAAATCATCGAATTTAGCAATATTTTGACGTTTATCATCCCCTTTTCCTTCATTTGATTTAAACAAAATATCATCGAATTAGGCAATATTTTGCCGTTTTCCACGTTTTTGTGAATTTTCAGTCCATGGGTATTAATTCATATATATACGATAAAAATGATGCAAACACATAATTAATTAGATAATAACCTTAAATACTTCATTTTCAATCAACTATTTGTTTCTCGTTAAAATACTGAGTAAGACATTGAAAAGGGGAGAAGTTCTGTTTTTATTGCATATATTGACGTTTCAGCCGGAATAGAGCGGTTTTACGTGTACATCTTCCATCAAACGGAAAATCAAGAACATTTTAGTTATTTCTAATGAAAACACATTGTTTTATATCATTTGTATTGGAAACAACATTGTCATATGTCTTTTCTTGGATCTAAATAATACGAAACCTCGCTCTATGATTTGAAGTTAAAATCCTCAAATATGGTTATATAGTGACTTTTTTCACGTTTTTCATGTAGTTTGATATTACGTAAATATATTCATTTTTACCAATATTTCGATACTATTTCATGTAGTATCACGATATGTGATTTGGCCTTCAAATCTCAGAATTTCGCATAATATTGCATTTTAAGCAAGTTTTCTTGCATTTTGTTTCGTACGAAAAATCATCGAATTTAGCAATATTTTGACGTTTATCATCCCCTTTTCCTTCATGTGATTTAAACAAAATATCATCGAATTAGGCAATATTTTGCCGTTTTTCCACGTTTTTGTGAATTTTCAGTCCATGGGTATTAATTCATATATATACGATAAAAATGATGCAAACACTTAATTAATTAGATAATAACCTTAAATACTTCATTTTCAATCAACTATTTGTTTCTCGTTAAAATACAGAGTAAGATATTGAAAAGGGGAGAAGTTCTGTTTTTATTGCATATATCGACGTTTCAGCCGGAATAGAGCGATTTTCGTGTACATCTTCCATCGGTAATATAAACAGAAAACCAGGAACATTTTAGTTAATTCTAAGGAAAACACTTTGATTTTTATCATTTGTATTGGAAACAACATTGTCATATGTCTTTTCTTGGATCCAAATAATACGAAACCTGATTCTAAGTTATAATCCTCAAATATGGTTAAATAGTGACTTTTTTCACGATTTTCATGTAGTTTGATATTACGTAAATATATTCATTTTTACCAATATTTCCATACTTTTTCATGTAATATCACGATATGTGATTTGGCCTTGAAATCTCAGAATTTCGCATAATATTGCATTTTAAGCAAGTTTTCTTGCATTTTGTTTCGTACGAAAAATCATCGAATTTAGCAATATTTTGAAGTTTATCATTCCCTTTTCCTTCATTTGATTTAAACAAAATATCATCGAATTAGGCAATATTTTGCCGTTTTCCACGTTTTTGTGAATTTTCAGTCCATGGGTATTAATTCATATATATACGATAAAAATGATGCAAACACATAATTGATTAGATAATACCCTTAAATACTTCATTTTCAATCATCTATTTGTTTCTCGTTAAAATACTGAGTAAGATATTGAAAAGGGGAGAAGTTCGGTTTTTATTGCATATATCGACGTTTCAGCCGGATTAGAGCGGTTTTACGTGTACATCTTCCCTCGGTAATATAAACGGAAAATCAAGAACATTTTAGTTATTTCTAATGAAAACACATTGTTTTTTATCATTTGTATTGGAAACAACATTGTCATATGTCTTTTCTTGGAACTAAATAATACGAAACCTCGCTCTATGATTTGAAGTTAAAATCCTCAAATATGGTTATATAGTGACTTTTTTCACGCTTTTCATGTAGTTTGATATTACGTAAATATATTCATTTTTACCAATATTTCGATACTATTTCATGTAGTATCACGATATGTGATTTGGCCTTTAAATCCCAGAATTTCGCATAATATTGCATTTTAAGCAAGTTTTGTTGCATTTTGTTTCGTACGAAAAATCATCGAATTTAGCAATATTTTAACGTTTATCATCTCCTTTTCCTTCATGTGATTTAAACAAAATATCATCGAATTAGGCAATATTTTGCCGTTTTTCCACGTAATTGTGAATTTTCCGTCCATGGGTATTAATTCATATATATATATACGATAAAAATGATGCAAACACATAATTGATTAGATAATAACTTTAAATACTTCATTTTCAATCATCTATTTGTTTCTCGTTAAAATACTGAGTAAGATATTGAAAAGGGGAGAAGTTTTGTTTTTATTGCATATATCGACGTTTCAGCCGGAATAGAGCGGTTTTACGTGTACATCTTCCATCAGTAATATAAACGGAAAATCAGGAACATTTTAGTTATTTCTAATGAAAACACATTGTTTTTTATCATTTGTATTGGAAACAACATTGTCATATGTCTTTTCTTGGATCTAAATAATACGAAACCTCGCTCTATGATTCTAAGTTAAAATCCTCAAATATGGTTAAATAGTGACTTTTTTCACGATTTTCATGTAGTTTGATATGACGTAAATATATTCATTTTTACCAATTTTTCGATACTATTTCATGTAGTATCAGGATATGTGATTTGGCCATGAAATCTCAAAATTTCGCAAAATATTGCATTTTAAGCAAGTTTTCTTGCATTTTGTTTCGTACGAAAAATCATCGAATTTAGCAATATTTTGACGTTTATCATCCCCTTTTCCTTTATTTGATATAAACAAAATATCATCGAATTAGGCAATATTTTGCCGTTTTTCCACGTTTTTGTGAATTTTCAGTCTATGGGTATTAATTCATTATATATACGATAAAAATGATTTAAACACATAATTGATTAGATAATAACCTTAATTACTTCATTTTCAATCAACTATTTGTTTCTCGTTAAAATACTGAGTAAGATATTGAAAAGGGGAGAAGTTTTGTTTTTATTGCATATATCGACGTTTCAGCCGGAATAGATCGGTTTTACGTGTACATCTTCCATCAGTAATATAAACGGAAAATCAGGAACATTTTAGTTATTTCTAATGAAAACACATTGTTTTTTATCATTTGTATTGGAAACAACATTGTCATATGTCTTTTCTTGGATCTAAATAATACGAAACCTCGCTCTATGATTCTAAGTTATAATCCTCAAATATGGTTAAATAGTGACTTTTTTCACGATTTTCATGTAGTTTGATATTTCGTAAATATATTCATTTTTACCAATATTTCGATTCTATTTCATGCAGTATCACGATATGTGATTTGGCCTTGAAATCTCAGAATTTCGCATAATATTGCATTTTAAGCAAGTTTTCTTGCATTTTGTTTCGTACGAAAAATCATCGAATTTAGCAATATTTTGACGTTTATCATCCCCTTTTCCTTCATTTGATTTAAACAAAATATCATCGAATTAGGCAATATTTTGCCGTTTTCCACGTTTTTGTGAATTTTCAGTCCATGGGTATTAATTCATATATATACGATAAAAATGATGCAAACACATAATTAATTAGATAATAACCTTAAATACTTCATTTTCAATCAACTATTTGTTTCTCGTTAAAATACTGAGTAAGACATTGAAAAGGGGAGAAGTTCTGTTTTTATTGCATATATTGACGTTTCAGCCGGAATAGAGCGGTTTTACGTGTACATCTTCCATCAAACGGAAAATCAAGAACATTTTAGTTATTTCTAATGAAAACACATTGTTTTATATCATTTGTATTGGAAACAACATTGTCATATGTCTTTTCTTGGATCTAAATAATACGAAACCTCGCTCTATGATTTGAAGTTAAAATCCTCAAATATGGTTATATAGTGACTTTTTTCACGTTTTTCATGTAGTTTGATATTACGTAAATATATTCATTTTTACCAATATTTCGATACTATTTCATGTAGTATCACGATATGTGATTTGGCCTTCAAATCTCAGAATTTCGCATAATATTGCATTTTAAGCAAGTTTTCTTGCATTTTGTTTCGTACGAAAAATCATCGAATTTAGCAATATTTTGACGTTTATCATCCCCTTTTCCTTCATGTGATTTAAACAAAATATCATCGAATTAGGCAATATTTTGCCGTTTTTCCACGTTTTTGTGAATTTTCAGTCCATGGGTATTAATTCATATATATACGATAAAAATGATGCAAACACTTAATTAATTAGATAATAACCTTAAATACTTCATTTTCAATCAACTATTTGTTTCTCGTTAAAATACTGAGTAAGATATTGAAAAGGGGAGAAGTTCTGTTTTTATTGCATATATCGACGTTTCAGCCGGAATAGAGCGATTTTCGTGTACATCTTCCATCGGTAATATAAACAGAAAACCAGGAACATTTTAGTTAATTCTAAGGAAAACACTTTGATTTTTATCATTTGTATTGGAAACAACATTGTCATATGTCTTTTCTTGGATCCAAATAATACGAAACCTGATTCTAAGTTATAATCCTCAAATATGGTTAAATAGTGACTTTTTTCACGATTTTCATGTAGTTTGATATTACGTAAATATATTCATTTTTACCAATATTTCCATACTTTTTCATGTAATATCACGATATGTGATTTGGCCTTGAAATCTCAGAATTTCGCATAATATTGCATTTTAAGCAAGTTTTCTTGCATTTTGTTTCGTACGAAAAATCATCGAATTTAGCAATATTTTGAAGTTTATCATTCCCTTTTCCTTCATTTGATTTAAACAAAATATCATCGAATTAGGCAATATTTTGCCGTTTTCCACGTTTTTGTGAATTTTCAGTCCATGGGTATTAATTCATATATATACGATAAAAATGATGCAAACACATAATTGATTAGATAATACCCTTAAATACTTCATTTTCAATCATCTATTTGTTTCTCGTTAAAATACTGAGTAAGATATTGAAAAGGGGAGAAGTTCGGTTTTTATTGCATATATCGACGTTTCAGCCGGATTAGAGCGGTTTTACGTGTACATCTTCCCTCGGTAATATAAACGGAAAATCAAGAACATTTTAGTTATTTCTAATGAAAACACATTGTTTTTTATCATTTGTATTGGAAACAACATTGTCATATGTCTTTTCTTGGATCTAAATAATACGAAACCTCGCTCTATGATTTGAAGTTAAAATCCTCAAATATGGTTGTATAGTGACTTTTTTCACGTTTTTCATGTAGTTTGATATAACGTAAATATATTCATTCTATCAATATTTCGATACTATTTCATGTAGTATCACGATATGTGATTTGGCCTTCAAATCTCAGAATTTCGCATAATATTGCATTTTAAGCAAGTTTTCTTGCACTTTGTTTCGTACGAAAAATCTTCGAATTTAGCAATATTTTGACGTTTATCATCCCCTTTTCCTTTATTTGATGTAACAAAATATCATCGAATTAGGCAATATTTTGCCGTTTTTCCACGTTTTTGTGAATTTTCAATCAATGGGTATTAATTCATTATATATACGATAAAAATGATTTAAACACATATTTGATTAGATAATAACCTTAAATACTTCATTTTCAATCAACTATTTGTTTCTCGTTAAAATACTGAGTAAGATATTGAAAAGGGGAGAAGTTCTGTTTTTATTGCATATATCGACGTTTCAGCCGGAATAGAGCGATTTTCGTGTACATCTTCCATCGGTAATATAAACGGAAAATCAAGAATATTATAGTTAATTCTAATGAAAAAAAAACATTGTTTTTTATCATTTGTATTGGAAACAACATTGTCATAATTCTTTTCTTGGAACTAAATAATACGAAACCTCGCTCTATGATTTGAAGGTAAAATCCTCAAATATGGTAAAATAGTGACTTTTTCACGTTAATCATGTAGTTTGATATTACGCAAATATATTCATTTTTACCAACATTTCGATACTATTTCATGTAGTATCACGATATGAGATTTGGCCTTCAAATTTCAGAATTTCGCATAATATTGCATTTTAAGCAAGCTTTCTTGCATTTTGTTTCGTACGAAAAATCATCGAATTTAGCAATATTTTGACGTTTATCATCCCCTTTTCCTTCATTTCATTTAAACAAAATATCATCGAATTAGGCAATATTTTGCCGTTTCCACGTTTTTGTGAATTTTCAGTCCATGGGTATTAATTCATATATATACGATAAAAATGATGCAAACACATAATTGATTAGATAATAACCATAAATACACCATTTTCAATCATCTATTTGTTTCTCGTTAAAATACTGAGTAAGATATTGAAAAGGGGAGAAGTTCGGTTTTCATTGCATATATCGACGTTTCAGCCGGATTAGAGCGGTTTTACGTGTACATCTTCCCTCGTTAATATTAACGGAAAATCAAGAACATTATAGTTAATTCTAATGAAAACACATTGTTTTTTATCATTTGTATTGGAAACAACATTGTCATATGTCTTTTCTTGGAACTAAATAATACGAAACCTCGCTCTATGATTTGAAGTTAAAATCCTCAAATATGGTTATATAGTGACTTTTTTCACGTTTTTCATGTAGTTTGATATTACGTAAATATATTCATTTTTACCAATATTTCGATACTATTTCATGTAGTATCACGATATGTGATTTGGCCTTTAAATCCCAGAATTTCGCATAATATTGCATTTTAAGCAAGTTTTGTTGCATTTTGTTTCGTACGAAAAATCATCGAATTTAGCAATATTTTAACGTTTATCATCTCCTTTTCCTTCATGTGATTTAAACTAAATATCATCGAATTAGGCAATATTTTGCCGTTTTTCCACGTAATTGTGAATTTTCCGTCCATGGGTATTAATTCATATATATATATACGATTAAAATGATGCAAACACATAATTGATTAGATAATAACTTTAAATACTTCATTTTCAATCATCTATTTGTTTCTCGTTAAAATACTGAGTAAGATATTGAAAAGGGGAGAAGTTTTGTTTTTATTGCATATATCGACGTTTCAGCCGGAATAGAGCGGTTTTACGTGTACATCTTCCATCAGTAATATAAACGGAAAATCAGGAACATTTTAGTTATTTCTAATGAAAACACATTGTTTTTTATCATTTGTATTGGAAACAACATTGTCATATGTCTTTTCTTGGATCTAAATAATACGAAACCTCGCTCTATGATTCTAAGTTAAAATCCTCAAATATGGTTAAATAGTGACTTTTTTCACGATTTTCATGTAGTTTGATATGACGTAAATATATTCATTTTTACCAATTTTTCGATACTATTTCATGTAGTATCAGGATATGTGATTTGGCCATGAAATCTCAAAATTTCGCAAAATATTGCATTTTAAGCAAGTTTTCTTGCATTTTGTTTCGTACGAAAAATCATCGAATTTAGCAATATTTTGACGTTTATCATCCCCTTTTCCTTTATTTGATATAAACAAAATATCATCGAATTAGGCAATATTTTGCCGTTTTTCCACGTTTTTGTGAATTTTCAGTCTATGGGTATTAATTCATTATATATACGATAAAAATGATTTAAACACATAATTGATTAGATAATAACCTTAATTACTTCATTTTCAATCAACTATTTGTTTCTCGTTAAAATACTGAGTAAGATATTGAAAAGGGGAGAAGTTCGGTTTTTATTGCATATATCGACGTTTCAGCCGGATTAGAGCGGTTTTACGTGTACATATTCCCTCGTTAATATAAACGGAAAATCAAAAACATTTTAGTTATTTCTAATGAAAACACATTGTTTTTTATCATTTGTATTGGAAACAACATTGTCATATGTCTTTTCTTGGATCTAAATAATACGAAACCTCGCTCTATGATTCTAAGTTATAATCCTCAAATATGGTTAAATTGTGAATTTTTTCACGATTTTCTTGTAGTTTGATATTACGTAAATATATTCATTTTTACCAATATTTCAATACTATTTCATGTAGTATCACGATATGTGATTTGGCTTTGAAATCTCAAAATTTCGCAAAATATTGCATTTTAAGCAAGTTTTCTTGCATTTTGTGTCGTACGAAAAATCATCGAATTTAGCAATATTTTAACGTTTATCATCTCCTTTTCCTTCATGTGATTTAAACAAAATATCATCGAATTAGGCAATTTTTTGCCGTTTTCCACGTTTTTGTGAATTTTCCGTCCATGTGTATTAATTCATATATATATATATACAATAAAAATGATGCAAACACATAATTGATTAGATAATAACCTTAAATACTTCATTTTCAATCGTCTATTTGTTTCTCGTTAAAATACTGAGTAAGATATTGAAAAGGGGAGAAGTTCGGTTTTTATTGCATATATCGACGTTTCAGCCAGATTAGAGCGGTTTTACGTTTACATCTTCCCTCGTTAATATAAACGGAAAATCAAAAACATTTTTGTTATTTCTAATGAAAACACATTGTTTTTTATCATTTGTATTGGAAACAACATTGCCATATGTCTTTTCTTGGATCTAAATAATACGAAACCTCGCTCTATGATTCTAAGTTATAATCCTCAAATATGGTTAAATAGTGACTTTTTCACGATTTTCATGTAGTTTGATATGACGTAAATACATTCATTTTTATCAATATTTCAATACTATTTCATGTAGTATCACAATATGTGATTTGGCTTTGAAATCTCAAAATTTCGCTAAATATTGCATTTTAAGCAAGTTTTCTTGCATTTTGTTTCGTACGAAAAATCATCGAATTTAGCATTATTTTGACGTTTATCATCCCCTTTTCCTTCATGTGATTTAAACAAATTATCATCGAATTAGGCAATATTTTGCCGTTTTCCACGTTTTTGTGAATTTTCAGTCCATGGGTATTAATTCATATATATACGATAAAAATGATGCAAACACATAATTGATTAGATAATAACCATAAATACTTCATTTTCAATCATCTATTTGTTTCTCGTTAAAATACTGAGTAAGATATTGAAAAGGGGAGAAGTTCGGTTTTTATTGCATATATCGACGTTTCAGCCGGATTAGAGCGGTTTTACGTGTACATCTTCCATCGCTAATATAAACGGAAAATCAATAACATTATAGTTAATTCTAATGAAAACACATTGTTTTTTATCATTTGTATTGGAAACAACATTGCCATGTCTTTTCTTGGAACTAAATAATACGAAACCTCGCTCTATGATTTGAAGTTAAAATCCTCAAATATGGTTATATAGTGACTTTTTTCACGTTTTTCATTTAGTATGATATTACGTAAATATATTCACTTTTACCAATATTTCGATACTATTTCATGTAGTATCACGATATGTGATTTGGCCTTCAAATCCCAGAATTTCGCATAATATTGCATTTTAAGCAAGTTTTCTTGCATTTTGTTTCGTACGAAAAATCATCGAATTTAGCAATATTTTAACGTTTATCATCTCCTTTTCCTTCATGTGATTTAAACAAAATATCATCGAATTAGGCAATATTTTGCCGTTTTTCCACGTAATTGTGAATTTTCCGTCCATGGGTATTAATTCATATATATATATACGATAAAAATTATGCAAACACATAATTGATTAGATAATAACTTTAAATACTTCATTTTCAATCATCTATTTGTTTCTCGTTAAAATACTGAGTAAGATATTGAAAAGGGGAGAAGTTTTGTTTTTATTGCATATATCGACGTTTCAGCCGGAATAGAGCGGTTTTACGTGTACATCTTCCATCAGTAATATAAACGGAAAATCAGGAACATTTTAGTTATTTCTACTGAAAACACATTGTTTCTTATCATTTGTATTGGAAACAACATTGTCATATGTCTTTTCTTGGATCTAAATAATACGAAACCTCGCTCTATGATTCTAAGTTAAAATCCTCAAATATGGTTAAATAGTGACTTTTTTCACGATTTTCATGTAGTTTGATATGACGTAAATATATTCATTTTTACCAATTTTTCGATACTATTTCATGTAGTATCAGGATATGTGATTTGGCCATGAAATCTCAAAATTTCGCAAAATATTGCATTTTAAGCAAGTTTTCTTGCATTTTGTTTCGTACGAAAAATCATCGAATTTAGCAATATTTTGACGTTTATCATCCCCTTTTCCTTTATTTGATATAAACAAAATATCATCGAATTAGGCAATATTTTGCCGTTTTTCCACGTTTTTGTGAATTTTCAGTCTATGGGTATTAATTCATTATATATACGATAAAAATGATTTAAACACATAATTGATAAGATAATAACCTTAATTACTTCATTTTCAATCAACTATTTGTTTCTCGTTAAAATACTGAGTAAGATATTGAAAAGGGGAGAAGTTCGGTTTTTATTGCATATATCGACGTTTCAGCCGGATTAGAGCGGTTTTACGTGTACATATTCCCTCGTTAATATAAACGGAAAATCAAAAACATTTTAGTTATTTCTAATGAAAACACATTGTTTTTTATCATTTGTATTGGAAACAACATTGTCATATGTCTTTTCTTGGATCTAAATAATACGAAACCTCGCTCTATGATTCTAAGTTATAATCCTCAAATATGGTTAAATTGTGAATTTTTTCACGATTTTCTTGTAGTTTGATATTACGTAAATATATTCATTTTTACCAATATTTTAATACTATTTCATGTAGTATCACGATATGTGATTTGGCTTTGAAATCTCAAAATTTCGCAAAATATTGCATTTTAAGCAAGTTTTCTTGCATTTTGTGTCGTACGAAAAATCATCGAATTTAGCAATATTTTAACGTTTATCATCTCCTTTTCCTTCATGTGATTTAAACAAAATATCATCGAATTAGGCAATTTTTTGCCGTTTTCCACGTTTTTGTGAATTTTCCGTCCATGTGTATTAATTCATATATATATATATACAATAAAAATGATGCAAACACATAATTGATTAGATAATAACCTTAAATACTTCATTTTCAATCGTCTATTTGTTTCTCGTTAAAATACTGAGTAAGATATTGAAAAGGGGAGAAGTTCGGTTTTTATTGCATATATCGACGTTTCAGCCAGATTAGAGCGGTTTTACGTTTACATCTTCCCTCGTTAATATAAACGGAAAATCAAAAACATTTTAGTTATTTCTAATGAAAACACATTGTTTTTTATCATTTGTATTGGAAACAACATTGCCATATGTCTTTTCTTGGATCTAAATAATACGAAACCTCGCTCTATGATTCTAAGTTATAATCCTCAAATATGGTTAAATAGTGACTTTTTCACGATTTTCATGTAGTTTGATATGACGTAAATACATTCATTTTTACCAATATTTCAATACTATTTCATGTAGTATCACGATATGTGATTTGGCTTTGAAATCTCAAAATTTCGCTAAATATTGCATTTTAAGCAAGTTTTCTTGCATTTTGTTTCGTACGAAAAATCATCGAATTTAGCATTATTTTGACGTTTATCATCCCCTTTTCCTTCATGTGATTTAAACAAATTATCATCGAATTAGGCAATATTTTGCCGTTTTCCACGTTTTTGTGAATTTTCAGTCCATGGGAATTAATTCATATATATACGATAAAAATGATGCAAACACATAATTGATTAGATAATAACCATAAATACTTCATTTTCAATCATCTATTTGTTTCTCGTTAAAATACTGAGTAAGATATTGAAAAGGGGAGAAGTTCGGTTTTTATTGCATATATCGACGTTTCAGCCGGATTAGAGCGGTTTTACGTGTACATCTTCCCTCGTTAATATAAACGGAAAATCAATAACATTATAGTTAATTCTAATGAAAACACATTGTTTTTTATCATTTGTATTGGAAACAACATTGCCATGTCTTTTCTTGGAACTAAATAATACGAAACCTCGCTCTATGATTTGAAGTTAAAATCCTCAAATATGGTTATATAGTGACTTTTTTCACGTTTTTCATTTAGTATGATATTACGTAAATATATTCACTTTTACCAATATTTCGATACTATTTCATGTAGTATCACGATATGTGATTTGGCCTTCAAATCCCAGAATTTCGCATAATATTGCATTTTAAGCAAGTTTTCTTGCATTTTGTTTCGTACGAAAAATCATCGAATTTAGCAATATTTTAACGTTTATCATCTCCTTTTCCTTCATGTGATTTAAACAAAATATCATCGAATTAGGCAATATTTTGCCGTTTTTCCACGTTTTTGTGAATTTTCAATCAATGGGTATTAATTCATTATATATACGATAAAAATGATGCAAACACATAATTGATTAGATAATAACCTTAAATACTTCATTTTCAATCAACTATTTGTTTCTCGTTAAAATACTGAGTAAGATATTGAAAAGGGGAGAAGTTCTGTTTTTATTGCATATATCGACGTTTCAGCCGAAAAAGAGCGGTTTTACGTGTACATCTTCCATCAGTAATATAAACGGAAAATCAGGAACATTTTAGTTAATTCTAATGAAAACACATTGATTTTTATCATTTGTATTGGAAACAACATTGTCATATGTCTTTTCTTGGATCTAAATAATACGAAACCTCGCTCTATGATTCTAAGTTAAAATCCTCAAATATGGTTAAATAGTGACTTTTTTCACGTTTTTCATGTAGTTTGATATTACGTAAATATAATCATTTTTACCAATATTTCGATACTATTTCATGTAGTATCACGATATGTGATTTGGTCTTGAAATCTCAGAATTTCGCATAATATTACATTTTAAGCAAATTTTCTTGCATTTTGTTTCGTACGAAAAATCATCGAATTTAGCAATATTTTGACGTTTATCATTCCCTTTTCCTTTATTTGATTTAAACAAAATATCATCGAATTAGGCAATACTTTGCCGTTTTCCACGTTTTTGTGAATTTTCAGTCCATGGGTATTAATTCATATATATACGATAAAAATGATGCAAACACATAATTGATTAGATAATAACCTTAAATACTTCATTTTCAATCATCTATTTGTTTCTCGTTAAAATACAGAGTAAGATATTGAAAAGGGGAGAAGTTCGGTTTTTATTGCATATATCGACTTTTCAGCCGGATTAGAGCGGTTTTACGTGTACATCTTCCCTCGTTAATATAAACGGAAAATCAAAAACATTTTAGTTATTTCTAATGAAAACACATTGTTTTTTATCATTTGTATTGGAAACAACATTGTCATATGTCTTTTTTTGTTTCAAAATAATACGAAACCTCGCTCTATGATTCTAAGTTATAATCCTCAAATATGGTTAAATAGTGACTTTTTTCACGATTTTCATGTAGTTTGATATTACGTAAATATATTCATTTTTACCAATATTTCGATACTATTTCACGTAGTGTCACGATATGTGATTTGGCTTTGAAATCTCAAAATTTCGCATAATATTGCATTTAAACAAGTTTTCTTGCATATTGTTTCGTACGAAAAATCATCGAATTTAGCGGTTTTCACGATATTTTGACGTTTATCATCCCCTTTTCCTTCATGTGATTTAAACAAAATATCATCGAATTAGGCAATATTTTGCCGTTTTCCCCGTTTTTGTGAATTTTCAGTCCATGGGTATTAATTCATATATATACGATAAAAACGATACAAACACATAATTGATTAGATGATAACCATAAATACTTCATTTTCAATCATCTATTTGTTTCTCGTTAAAATACTGAGTAAGATATTGAAAAGGGGAGAAGTTCGGTTTTCATTGCATATATCGACGTTTCAGCCGGATTAGAGCGGTTTTACGTGTACATCTTCCCTCGTTAATATAAACGGAAAATCAAGAACATTATAGTTAATTCTAATGAAAACACATTGTTTTTTATCATTTGTATTGGAAACAACATTGTCATATGTCTTTTCTTGGAACTAAATAATACGAAACCTCGCTCTATGACTTTTTTCACGTTTTTCATGTAGTTTGATATTACGTAAATATATTCATTTTTACCAATATTTCGATACTATTTCATGTAGTATCACGATATGTGATTTGACCTTCAAATCCCAGAATTTCGCATAATATTGCATTTTAAGCAAGTTTTGTTGCATTTTGTTTCGTACGAAAAATCATCGAATTTAGCAATATTTTAACGTTTATCATCTCCTTTTCCTTCATGTGATTTACACAAAATATCATCGAATTAGGCAATATTTTGCCGTTTTCCACGTTTTTGTGAATTTTCCGTCCATGGGTATTAATTCATATATATATATACGATAAAAATGATGCAAACACATAATTGATTAGATAATAACCTTAAATACTTCATTTTCAATCAACTATTTGTTTCTCGTTAAAATACTGAGTAAGATATTGAAAAGGGGAGAAGTTCTGTTTTTATTGCATATATCGACGTTTCAGCCGGAATAGAGCGGTTTTACGTGTACATCTTCCATCAGTAATATAAACGGAAAATCAGGAACATTTTAGTTAATTCTAATGAAAACACATTGATTTTTATCATTTGTATTGGAAACAACATTGTCATATGTCTTTTCTTGGATCTAAATAATACGAAACCTCGCTCTATGATTCTAAGTTATAATCCTCAAATATGGTTAAATAGTGACTTTTTTCACGATTTTCATGTAGTTTGATATTACGTAAATATATTCATTTTTACCAATATTTCGATTCTATTTCATGTAGTATGAAATGTTTCGATATATGTGATTTGGTCTTGAAATCTCAGAATTTCGCATAATATTGCATTTTAAGCAAGTTTTCTTCCATTTTGTTTCGTACGAAAAATCATCGAATTTAGCAATATTTTGACGTTTATCATCCCCTTTTCCTTCATTTGATTTAAACAAAATATCATCGAATTAGGCAATATTTTGCCGTTTTTCCACGTTTTTGTGAATTTTCAGTCTATGGGTATTAATTCATTATATATACGATAAAAATGATGCAAACACATAATTGATTAGATAACTACCTTAAATACTTCATTTTCAATCAACTATTTGTTTCTCGTTAAAATACTGAGTAAGATATTGAAAAGGGGAGAAGTTCTGTTTTTATTGCATATATCGACGTTTCAGCCGAAATAGAGCGGTTTTACGAGTTCATCTTCCATCAGTAATATAAACGGAAAATCAGGAACATTTTAGTTAATTCTAATGAAAACACATTGATTTTTATCATTTGTATTGGAAACAACATTGTCATATGTCTTTTCTTGGATCTAAATAATACGAAACCTCGCTCTATGATTCTAAGTTAAAATCCTCAAATATGGTTAAATAGTGACTTTTTTCACGTTTTTCATGTAGTTTGATATTACGTAAATATAATCATTTTTACCAATATTTCGATACTATTTCATGTAGTATCACGATATGTGATTTGGTCTTGAAATCTCAGAATTTCGCATAATATTGCATTTTAAGCAAATTTTCTTGCATTTTGTTTCGTACGAAAAATCATCGAATTTAGCAATATTTTGACGTTTATCATTCCCTTTTCCTTTATTTGATTTAAACAAAATATCATCGAATTAGGCAATATTTTGCCGTTTTTCCACGTTTTTGTGAGTTTTCAGTCTATGGGTATTAATTCATTATATATACGATAAAAATGATGCAAACACATAATTGATCAGATAATAACCTTAAATACTTCATTTTCAATCAACTATTTGTTTCTCGTTAAAATACTGAGTAAGATATTGAAAAGGGGAGAAGTTCGGTTTTTATTGCATATATCGACGTTTCAGCCGGAATAGAGCGGTTTTACGTGTACATCTTCCATCAGTAATATAAACGGAAAATCAGGAACATTTTAGTTAATTCTAATGAAAACACATTGATTTTTATCATTTGTATTGGAAACAACATTGTCATATGTCTTTTCTTGGATCTAAATAATACGAAACCTCGCTCTATGATTCTAAGTTATAATCCTCAAATATGGTTAAATAGTGACTTTTTTCACGATTTTCATGTAGTTTGATATTACGTAAATATATTCATTTTTACCAATATTTCGATTCTATTTCATGTAGTATCACGATATGTGATTTGGCCTTGAAATCTCAGAATTTCGCATAATATTGCATTTTAAGTAAGTTTTCTTGCATTTTGTTTCGTACGAAAAATCATCGAATTTAGCAATATTTTGACGTTTATCATCCCCTTTTCCTTCATGTGATTCAAACAAAATGTCATCGAATTAGGCAATATTTTGCCGTTTTCCACGTTTTTGTGAATTTTCAGTCCATGGGTACTAATTCATATATATACGATAAAAATGATGCAAACACATAATTGATTAGATAATAACCTTAAATACTTCATTTTCAATCATCTATTTGTTTCTCGTTAAAATACTGAGTAAGATATTGAAAAGGGGAGAAGTTCGGTTTTTATTGCATATATCGACGTTTCAGCCGGAATAGAGCGGTTTTACGTGTACATCTTCCATCAGTAATATAAACGGAAAATCAGGAACATTTTAGTTAATTCTATTGAAAACACATTGATTTTTATCATTTGTATTGGAAACAACATTGTCATATGTCTTTTCTTAGATCTAAATAATACGAAACCTCGCTCTATGATTCTAAGTTAAAATCCTCAAATATGGTTAAATAGTGACTTTTTTCACGATTTTTATGTAGTTTGATATTTCGTAAATATATTCATTTTTACCAATATTTCGATACTATTTCATGTAGTATCACGATATGTGATTTGGCCTTGAAATCTCAGAATTTCGCAAAATATTGTATTTTAAGCAAGTTTTCTTGCATTTTTTTCGTACGAAAAATGATCGAATTTAGCAATATTTTGACGTTTATCATCCCCTTTTCCTTCATGTGATTCAAACAAAATGTCATCGAATTAGGCAATATTTTGCCGTTTTCCACGTTTTTGTGAATTTTCAGTCCATGGGTATTAATTCATATATATACGATAAAAATGATGCAAACATAATTGATTAGATAATAACCTTAAATACTTCATTTTCAATCATCTATTTGTTTCTCGTTAAAATACTGAGTAAGATATTGAAAAGGGGAGAAGTTCGGTTTTTATTGCATATATCGACGTTTCAGCCGGATTAGAGCGGTTTTACGTGTACATCTTCCATCGTTAATATAAACGGAAAATCAAGAACATTTTAGTTATTTCTAATGAAAACACATTGTTTTATATCATTTGTATTGGAAACAACATTGTCATATGTCTTTTCTTGGATCTAAATAATACGAAACCTCGCTCTATGATTTGAAGATAAAATCCTCAAATATGGTTATATAGTGACTTTTTTCACGTTTTTCATGTAGTTTGATATTACGTAAATATATTCATTTTTACCAATTTTTCGAAAACTATTTCATGTAGTATCACGATATGTGATTTGGCCTTCAAATCTCAGAATTTCGCATAATATTGCATTTTAAGCAAGTTTTCTTGCATTTTGTTTCGTACGAAAAATCATCGAATTTAGCAATATTTTGACGTTTTTCCACGTTTTTGTGAATTTTCAGTCTATGGGTATTAATTCATTATATATACGATAAAAATTATGCAAACACATAATTGATTAGATAACTACCTTAAATACTTCATTTTCAATCAACTATTGGTTTCTCGTTAAAATACTGAGTAAGATATGGAAAAGGGGAGAAGTTCTGTTTTTATTGCATATATCGACGTTTCAGCCGAAATAGGGCGGTTTTACGTGTTCATCTTCCATCAGTAATATAAACGGAAAATCAGGAACATTTTAGTTAATTCTAATGAAAACACATTGATTTTTATCATTTGTATTGGAAACAACATTGTCATATGTCTTTTCTTGGATCTAAATAATACGAAACCTCGCTCTATGATTCTAAGTTAAAATCCTCAAATATGGTTAAATAGTGACTTTTTTCACGTTTTTCATGTAGTTTGATATTACGTAAATATAATCATTTTTACCAATATTTCGATACTATTTCATGTAGTATCACGATATGTGATTTGGTCTTGAAATCTCAGAATTTCGCATAATATTGCATTTTAAGCAAATTTTCTTGCATTTTGTTTCGTACGAAAAATCATCGAATTTAGCAATATTTTGACGTTTATCATTCCCTTTTCCTTTATTTGATTTAAACAAAATATCATCGAATTAGGCAATATTTTGCCGTTTTTCCACGTTTTTGTGAGTTTTCAGTCTATGGGTATTAATTCATTATATATACGATAAAAATGATGCAAACACATAATTGATCAGATAATAACCTTAAATACTTCATTTTCAATCAACTATTTGTTTCTCGTTAAAATACTGAGTAAGATATTGAAAAGGGGAGAAGTTCTGTTTTTATTGCATATATCGACGTTTCAGCCGGAATAGAGCGGTTTTACGTGTACATCTTCCATCAGTAATATAAACGGAAAATCAGGAACATTTTAGTTAATTCTAATGAAAACACATTGATTTTTATCATTTGTATTGGAAACAACATTGTCATATGTCTTTTCTTGGATCTAAATAATACGAAACCTCGCTCTATGATTCTAAGTTATAATCCTCAAATATGGTTAAATAGTGACTTTTTTTCACGATTTTCATGTAGTTTGATATTACGTAAATATATTCATTTTTACCAATATTTCGATTCTATTTCATGTAGTATCACGATATGTGATTTGGCCTTGAAATCTCAGAATTTCGCATAATATTGCATTTTAAGTAAGTTTTCTTGCATTTTGTTTCGTACGAAAAATCATCGAATTTAGCAATATTTTGACGTTTATCATCCCCTTTTCCTTCATGTGATTCAAACAAAATGTCATCGAATTAGGCAATATTTTGCCGTTTTCCACGTTTTTGTGAATTTTCAGTCCATGGGTACTAATTCATATATATTCGATAAAAATGATGCAAACACATAATTGATTAGATAATAACCTTAAATACTTCATTTTCAATCATCTATTTGTTTCTCGTTAAAATACTGAGTAAGATATTGAAAAGGGGAGAAGTTCGGTTTTTATTGCATATATCGACGTTTCAGCCGGAATAGAGCGGTTTTACGTGTACATCTTCCATCAGTAATATAAACGGAAAATCAGGAACATTTTAGTTAATTCTATTGAAAACACATTGATTTTTATCATTTGTATTGGAAACAACATTGTCATATGTCTTTTCTTGGATCTAAATAATACGAAACCTCGCTCTATGATTCTAAGTTAAAATCCTCAAATATGGTTAAATAGTGACTTTTTTCACGATTTTTATGTAGTTTGATATTTCGTAAATATATTCATTTTTACCAATATTTCGATACTATTTCATGTAGTATCACGATATGTGATTTGGCCTTGAAATCTCAGAATTTCGCAAAATATTGTATTTTAAGCAAGTTTTCTTGCATTTTTTTCGTACGAAAAATCATCGAATTTAGCAATATTTTGACGTTTATCATCCCCTTTTCCTTCATGTGATTCAAACAAAATGTCATCGAATTAGGCAATATTTTGCCGTTTTCCACGTTTTTGTGAATTTTCAGTCCATGGGTATTAATTCATATATATACGATAAAAATGATGCAAACACATAATTGATTAGATAATAACCTTAAATACTTCATTTTCAATCATCTATTTGTTTCTCGTTAAAATACTGAGTAAGATATTGAAAAGGGGAGAAGTTCGGTTTTTATTGCATATATCGACGTTTCAGCCGGATTAGAGCGGTTTTACGTGTACATCTTCCATCGTTAATATAAACGGAAAATCAAGAACATTTTAGTTATTTCTAATGAAAACACATTGTTTTATATCATTTGTATTGGAAACAACATTGTCATATGTCTTTTCTTGGATCTAAATAATACGAAACCTCGCTCTATGATTTGAAGATAAAATCCTCAAATATGGTTATATAGTGACTTTTTTCACGTTTTTCATGTAGTTTGATATTACGTAAATATATTCATTTTTACCAATATTTCGAAAACTATTTCATGTAGTATCACGATATGTGATTTGGCCTTCAAATCTCAGAATTTCGCATAATATTGCATTTTAAGCAAGTTTTCTTGCATATTGTTTCGTACGAAAAATCATCGAATTTAGCAATATTTTGCCGTTTTTCCACGTTTTTGTGAGTTTTCAGTCTATGGGTATTAATTCATTATATATACGATAAAAATGATGCAAACACATAATTGATCAGATAATAACCTTAAATACTTCATTTTCAATCAACTATTTGTTTCTCGTTAAAATACTGAGTAAGATATTGAAAAGGGGAGAAGTTCTGTTTTTATTGCATATATCGACGTTTCAGCCGAAATAGAGCGGTTTTACGTGTTCATCTTCCATCAGTAATATAAACGGAAAATCAGGAACATTTTAGTTAATTCTAATGAAAACACATTGATTTTTATCATTTGTATTGGAAACAACATTGTCATATGTCTTTTCTTGGATCTAAATAATACGAAACCTCGCTCTATGATTCTAAGTTAAAATCCTCATATATGGTTAAATAGTGACTTTTTTCACGTTTTTCATGTAGTTTGATATTACGTAAATATAATCATTTTTACCAATATTACGATACTATTTCATGTAGTATCACGATATGTGATTTGGTCTTGAAATCTCAGAATTTCGCATAATATTGCATTTTAAGCAAATTTTCTTGCATTTTGTTTCGTACGAAAAATCATCGAATTTAGCAATATTTTGACGTTTATCATTCCCTTTTCCTTTATTTGATTTAAACAAAATATCATCGAATTAGGCAATATTTTGCCGTTTTTCCACGTTTTTGTGAGTTTTCAGTCTATGGGTATTAATTCATTATATATACGATAAAAATGATGCAAACACATAATTGATCAGATAATAACCTTAAATACTTCATTTTCAATCAACTATTTGTTTCTCGGTAAAATACTGAGTAAGATATTGAAAAGGGGAGAAGTTCTGTTTTTATTGCATATATCGACGTTTCAGCCGGAATAGAACGGTTTTACGTGTACATCTTCCATCAGTAATATAAACGGAAAATCAGGAACATTTTTGTTAATTCTAATGAAAACACATTGATTTTTATCATTTGTACTGGAAACAACATTGTCATATGTCTTTTCTTGGATCTAAATAATACGAAACCTCGCTCTATGATTCTAAGTTATAATCCTCAAATATGGTTAAATAGTGACTTTTTTCACGATTTTCATGTAGTTTGATATTACGTAAATATATTCATTTTTACCAATATTTCGATTCTATTTCATGTAGTATCACGATATGTGATTTGGCCTTGAAATCTCAGAATTTCGCATAATATTGCATTTTAAGTAAGTTTTCTTGCATTTTGTTTTGTACGAAAAATCATCGAATTTAGCAATATTTTGACGTTTATCATCCCCTTTTCCTTCATGTGATTCAAACAAAATGTCATCGAATTAGGCAATATTTTGCCGTTTTCCACGTTTTTGTGAATTTTCAGTCCATGGGTACTAATTCATATATATACGATAAAAATGATGCAAACACATAATTGATTAGATAATAACCTTAAATACTTCATTTTCAATCATCTATTTGTTTCTCGTTAAAATACTGAGTAAGATATTGAATAGGGGAGAAGTTCGGTTTTTATTGCATATATCGACGTTTCAGCCGAAATAGGGCGGTTTTACGTGTTCATCTTCCATCAGTAATATAAACGGAAAATCAGGAACATTTTAGTTAATTCTAATGAAAACACATTGATTTTTATCATTTGTATTGGAAACAACATTGTCATATGTCTTTTCTTGGATCTAAATAATACGAAACCTCGCTCTATGATTCTAAGATAAAATCCTCAAATATGGTTAAATAGTGAATTTTCACGTTTTTCATGTAGTTTGATATTACGTAAATATAATCATTTTTACCAATATTTCGATACTATTTCATGTAGTATCACGATATGTGATTTGGTCTTGAAATTTCAGAATTTCGCAAAATATTGCATTTTAAGCAAATTTTCTTGCATTTTATTTCGTACGAAAAATCATCGAATTTAGCAATATTTTGACGTTTATCATCCCATTTTCCTTTATTTGATTTAAACAAAATATCATCGAATTAGGCAATATTTTGCCGTTTTTCCACGTTTTTGTGAGTTTTCAGTCTATGGGTATTAATTCATTATATATACGATAAAAATGATGCAAACACATAATTGATCAGATAATAACCTTAAATACTTCATTTTCAATCAACTATTTGTTTCTCGTTAAAATACTGAGTAAGATATTGAAAAGGGGAGAAGTTCTGTTTTTATTGCATATATCGACGTTTCAGCCGAAATAGAGCGGTTTTACGTGTTCATGTTCCATCAGTAATATAAACGGAAAATCAGGAACATTTTAGTTAATTCTAATGAAAACACATTGATTTTTATCATTTGTATTGGAAACAACATTGTCATATGTCTTTTTTTGGATCTAAATAATACGAAACCTCGCTCTATGATTTGAAGTTAAAATCCTCAAATATGGTTATATAGGGACTTTTTTCACGTTTTTCATGTAGTTTGATATTACGTAAATATATTCATTTTTACCAATATTTCGATACTATTTCATGTAGTATCACGATATGTGATTTGGCCTTCAAATCTCAGAATTTCGCATAATATTGCATATTAAGCAAGTTTTCTTGCATTTTGTTTCGTACGAAAAATCATCGAATTAAGCAATATTTTGACGTTTATCATCCCCTTTTCCTTCATGTGATTTAAACAAAATATCATCGAATTAGGCAATATTTTGCCGTTTTTCCACGTTTTTGTGAATTTTCAGTCCATGGGTATTAATTCATATATATACGATAAAAATGATGCAAACACATAATTAATTAGATACTAACCTTAAATACTTCATTTTCAATCAACTATTTGTTTCTCGTTAAAATACTGAGTAAGATATTGAAAAGGGGAGAAGTTCTGTTTTTATTGCATATATCGACGTTTCAGCCGGAATAGAGCGATTTTCGTGTCCATCTTCCATCGGTAATATAAACGGAAAACCAGGAACATTTTAGTTAATTCTAATGAAAACACTTTGATTTTTATCATTTGTATTGGAAACAACATTGTCATAAGTCTTTTCTTGGATCCAAATAATACGAAACCTGATTCTAAGTTATAATCCTCAAATATGGTTAAATAGTGACTTTTTTCACGATTTTCATGTAGTTTGATATTACGTAAATATATTCATTTTTACCAATATTTCGATACTTTTTCATGTAGTATCACGATATGTGATTTGGCCTTCAAATCTCAGAATTTCGCATAATATTGCATTTTAAGCAAGTTTTCTTGCATTTTGTTTCGTACGAAAAATCATCGAATTTAGCAATATTTTGAAGTTTATCATCCCCTTTTCCTTCATTTGATTTAAACAAAATATCATCGAATTAGGCAATATTTTGCCGTTTTCCACGTTTTTGTGAATTTTCAGTCCATGGGTATAATTCATATATATACGATAAAAATGATGCAAACACATAATTGATTAGATAATACCCTTAAATACTTCATTTTCAATCATCTATTTGTTTCTCGTTAAAATACTGAGTAAGATATTGAAAAGGGGAGAAGTTCGGTTTTATTGCATATATCGACGTTTCATCCGGATTAGAGCGGTTTTACGTGTACATCTTCCCTCGTTAATATAAACGGAAAATCAAAAACATTTTAGTTATTTCTAATGAAAACACATTGTTTTTTATCATTTGTATTGGAAACAACATTGTCATATGTCTTTTCTTGGATCTAAATAATACGAAACCTCGCTCTATGATTTCAAAGTAAAATCCTCAAATATGGTTATATAGTGACTTTTTCTCGTTTTTCATGTAGTTTGATATTACGTAAATATATTCATTTTTACCAATATTTCGATACTATTTCATGTAGTATCACGATATGTGATTTGGCCATGAAATCTCAGAATTTCGCATAATATTGCATTTTAAGCAAGTTTTCTTGCATTTTGTTTCGTACGAAAAATCATCGAATTTAGCAATATTTTAACGTTTATCATCCCCTTTTCTTTTATTTGATATAAACAAAATATCATCGAATTTGGCAATATTTTGCCGTTTTCCCACGTTTTTGTGAATTTTCAGTCTATGGGTATTAATTCATTATATATACGATAAAAATGATGTAAACACATAATTGATTAGATAATAACCTTAAATACTTCACTTTCAATCAACTATTTGTTTCTCGTTAAAATACTGAGTAAGATATTGAAAAGGGGAGAAGTTCTGTTTTATTGCATATATCGACGTTTCAGCCGGAATAGAGCGGTTTTACGTGTACATCTTCCATCAGTAATATAAACGGAAAATCAGGAACATTTTAGTTAATTCTAATGAAAACACATTGATTTTTATCATTTGTATTGGAAACAACATTGTCATATGTCTTTTCTTGGATCTAAATAATACGAAACCTCGCTCTATGATTTGAAGGTAAAATCCTCAAATATGGTTATATAGTGACTTTTTTCACGTTTTCATGTAGTTTGATATTACGTAAATATATTCATTTTTACCAATATTTCGATACTATTTCATGTAGTATCACGATATGTGATTTGGCCATGAAATCTCAGAATTTCGCATAATATTGCATTTTAAGCAAGTTTTCTTGCATTTTGTTTCGTACGAAAAATCATCGAATTTAGCAATATTTTAACGTTTATCATCTCCTTTTCCTTCATGTGATTTAAACAAAATATCATCGAATTAGGCAATATTTTGCCGTTTTCCACGTTTTTGTGAATTTTCCGTCCATGGGTATTAATTCATATATATATACGATAAAAATGATGCAAACACATAATTGATTAGATAATAACCTTAAATACTTCATTTTCAATCATCTATTTGTTTCTCGTTAAAATACTGAGTAAATATTGAAAAGGGGAGAAGTTCTGTTTTTATTGCATATATCGACGTTTCAGCCGGAATAGAGCGGTTTTACGTGTACATCTTCCATCAGTAATATAAACGGAAAATCAGGAACATTTTAGTTAATTCTATTGAAAACACATTGATTTTTATCATTTGTATTGGAAACAACATTGTCATATGTCTTTTCTTGGATCTAAATAATACGAAACCTCCCTCTATGATTTTAAGTTATAATCCTCAAATATGGTTAAATAGTGACTTTTTTCATGATTTTCATGTAGTTTGATATTACGTAAATATATTCATTTTTACCAATATTTTGATACTATTTTATGTAGTATCACGATATATGATTTGGCCTTCAAATCTCAGAATTTCGCTGATTTGGCCTTGAAATCTCAGAATTTCGCAAAATATTGCATTTTAAGCCCGTTTTCTTGCATTTTTTTTCGTACGAAAAATCATCGAATTTAGCAATATTTTGACGTTTATCATCCCCTTTTCCTTCATGTGATTCAAACAAAATATCATCGAATTAGGCAATATTTTGCCGTTTTCCACGTTTTTGTGAATTTTCAGTCCATGGGTATTAATTCATATATATACGTTAAAAATGATGCAAACACATTATTGATTAGATAATAACCTTAAATACTTCATTTTCAATCATCTATTTGTTTCTCGTTAATATACAGAGTAAGATATTGAAAAGGGAAGAAGTTCGGTTTTTATTGCATATATCGACGTTTCAGCCGGATTAGAGCGGTTTTACGTGTACATCTTCCCTCGTTAATATAAACGGAAAATCAAGAACATTATAGTTAATTCTAATGAAAACACAATGTTTTTTATCATTTGTATTGGAAACAACATTGTCATATGTCTTTTCTTGGATCTAAATAATACGAAACCTCCCTCTATGATTCTAAGTTATAATCCTCAAATATGGTTAAATAGTGACTTTTTTCACGATTTTCATGTAGTTTGATATTACGTAAATATATTCATTTTACCAATATTTCGATACTATTTCACGTAGTATCACGATATGTGATTTGGCTTTGAAATCTCAAAATTTCGCATAATATTGCATTTTAAGCAAGTTTTCTTGCATATTGTTTCGTACGAAAAATCATCGAATTTAGCAATATTTTGACGTTTATCATCCCCTTTTCCTTCATGTGATTTAAACAAAATATCATCGAATTAGGCAATATTTTGCCGTTTTCCACGTTTTTGTGAATTTTCAGTCCATGGGTATTAATTCATATATATACGATAAAAATGATGCAAACACATAATTGATTAGATAATAACCATAAATACTTCATTTTCAATCATCTATTTGTTTCTCGTTAAAATACTGAGTAAGATATTGAAAAGGGGAGAAGTTCGGTTTTTATTGCATATATCGACGTTTCAGCCGGATTAGAGCGGTTTTACGTGTACATCTTCCCTCGTTAATATAAAGGGAAAATCAAGAACATTATAGTTAATTCTAATGAAAACACATTGTTTTTTATCATTTGTATTGGAAACAACATTGTCATATGTCTTTTCTTGGAACTAAATAATACGAAACCTCGCTCTATGATTTGAAGTTAAAATCCTCAAATATGGGTATATAGTGACTTTTTTCACGTTTTTCATGTAGTTTGATATTACGTAAATATATTCATTTTTACCAATATTTCGATACTATTTCATGTAGTATCACGATATGTGATTTGGCCTTCAAATCCCAGAATTTCGCATAATATTGCATTTTAAGCAAGTTTTCTTGCATTTTTTTTCGTACGAAAAATCATCGAATTTAGCAATAGTTTGACGTTTATCATCCCCTTTTCCTTCATGTGATTCAAACAAAATATCATCGAAATAGGCAATATTTTGCCGTTTTCCACGTTTTTGTGAATTTTCAGTCCATAGGTATTAATTCATATATTTACGATAAAAATGATGCAAACACATAATTGATTAGGTAATAACCTTAAATACTTCATTTTCAATCATCTATTTGTTTCTCGTTAAAATACTGAGTAAATATTGAAAAGGGGAGAAGTTCTGTTTTTATTGCATATATCGACGTTTCAGCCGGAATAGAGCGGTTTTACGTGTACATCTTCCATCAGTAATATAAACGGAAAATCAGGAACATTTTAGTTAATTCTATTGAAAACACATTGATTTTTATCATTTGTATTGGAAACAACATTGTCATATGTCTTTTCTTGGATCTAAATAATACGAAACCTCCCTCTATGATTTTAAGTTATAATCCTCAAATATGGTTAAATAGTGACTTTTTTCATGATTTTCATGTAGTTTGATATTACGTAAATATATTCATTTTTACCAATATTTTGATACTATTTTATGTAGTATCACGATATATGATTTGGCCTTCAAATCTCAGAATTTCGCTGATTTGGCCTTGAAATCTCAGAATTTCGCAAAATATTGCATTTTAAGCCCGTTTTCTTGCATTTTTTTTCGTACGAAAAATCATCGAATTTAGCAATATTTTGACGTTTATCATCCCCTTTTCCTTCATGTGATTCAAACAAAATATCATCGAATTAGGCAATATTTTGCCGTTTTCCACGTTTTTGTGAATTTTCAGTCCATGGGTATTAATTCATATATATACGTTAAAAATGATGCAAACACATTATTGATTAGATAATAACCTTAAATACTTCATTTTCAATCATCTATTTGTTTCTCGTTAATATACAGAGTAAGATATTGAAAAGGGGAGAAGTTCGGTTTTTATTGCATATATCGACGTTTCAGCCGGATTAGAGCGGTTTTACGTGTACATCTTCCCTCGTTAATATAAACGGAAAATCAAGAACATTATAGTTAATTCTAATGAAAACACAATGTTTTTTATCATTTGTATTGGAAACAACATTGTCATATGTCTTTTCTTGGATCTAAATAATACGAAACCTCCCTCTATGATTCTAAGTTATAATCCTCAAATATGGTTAAATAGTGACTTTTTTCACGATTTTCATGTAGTTTGATATTACGTAAATATATTCATTTTACCAATATTTCGATACTATTTCACGTAGTATCACGATATGTGATTTGGCTTTGAAATCTCAAAATTTCGCATAATATTGCATTTTAAGCAAGTTTTCTTGCATATTGTTTCGTACGAAAAATCATCGAATTTAGCAATATTTTGACGTTTATCATCCCCTTTTCCTTCATGTGATTTAAACAAAATATCATCGAATTAGGCAATATTTTGCCGTTTTCCACGTTTTTGTGAATTTTCAGTCCATGGGTATTAATTCATATATATACGATAAAAATGATGCAAACACATAATTGATTAGATAATAACCATAAATACTTCATTTTCAATCATCTATTTGTTTCTCGTTAAAATACTGAGTAAGATATTGAAAAGGGGAGAAGTTCGGTTTTTATTGCATATATCGACGTTTCAGCCGGATTAGAGCGGTTTTACGTGTACATCTTCCCTCGTTAATATAAACGGAAAATCAAGAACATTATAGTTAATTCTAATGAAAACACATTGTTTTTTATCATTTGTATTGGAAACAACATTGTCATATGTCTTTTCTTGGAACTAAATAATACGAAACCTCGCTCTATGATTTGAAGTTAAAATCCTCAAATATGGGTATATAGTGACTTTTTTCACGTTTTTCATGTAGTTTGATATTACGTAAATATATTCATTTTTACCAATATTTCGATACTATTTCATGTAGTATCACGATATGTGATTTGGCCTTCAAATCCCAGAATTTCGCATAATATTGCATTTTAAGCAAGTTTTCTTGCATTTTTTTTCGTACGAAAAATCATCGAATTTAGCAATAGTTTGACGTTTATCATCCCCTTTTCCTTCATGTGATTCAAACAAAATATCATCGAAATAGGCAATATTTTGCCGTTTTCCACGTTTTTGTGAATTTTCAGTCCATAGGTATTAATTCATATATATACGATAAAAATTATGCAAACACATAATTGATTAGATAACCTTAAATACTTCATTTTCAATCATCTATTTGTTTCTCGTTAAAATACTGAGTAAGATATTGAAAAGGGGAGAAGTTCGGTTTTTATTGCATATATCGACGTTTCAGCCGGATTAGAGCGGTTTTACGTGTACATCTTCCATCAAACGGAAAATCAAGAACATTTTAGTTATTTCTAATGAAAACACATTGTTTTATATCATTTGTATTGGAAACAACATTGTCATATGTCTTTTCTTGGATCTAAATAATACGAAACCTCGCTCTATGATTTGAAGTTAAAATCCTCAAATATGGTTATATAGTGACTTTTTTCACGTTTTTCATGTAGTTTGATATTACGTAAATATATTCATTTTTACCAATATTTCGATACTATTTCATGTAGTATCACTATATGTGATTTGGCCTTCAAATCTCAGAATTTCGCATAATATTGCATTTTAAGCAAGTTTTCTTGCATTTTGTTTCGTACGAAAAATCATCGAATTTAGCAATATTTTAACGTTTATCATCTCCTTTTCCTTCATGTGATTTAAACAAAATATCATCGAATTAGGCAATATTTTGCCGTTTTCCACGTTTTTGTGAATTTTCCGTCCATGGGTATTAATTCATATATATATACGATAAAAATGATGCAAACACATAATTGATTAGATAATAACCTTAAATACTTCATTTTCAATCATCTATTTGTTTCTCGTCAAAATACTGAGTAAATATTGAAAAGGGGAGAAGTTCTGTTTTTATTGCATATATCGACGTTTCAGCCGGAATAGAGCGGTTTTACGTGTACATCTTCCATCAGTAATATAAACGGAAAATCAGGAACATTTTAGTTAATTCTATTGAAAACACATTGATTTTTATCATTTGTATTGGAAACAACATTGTCATATGTCTTTTCTTGGATCTAAATAATACGAAACCTCCCACTATGATTTTAAGTTATAATCCTCAAAAATGGTTAAATAGTGACTTTTTTCACGATTTTCATGTAGTTTGATATTACGTAAATATATTCATTTTTACCAATATTTTGATACTATTTCATGTAGTATCACGATATATGATTTGGCCTTCAAATCTCAGAATTTCGCTGATTTGGCCTTGAAATCTCAGAATTTCGCATATATTGCATTTTAAGCACGTTTTCTTGCATTTTTTTTCGTACGAAAAATCATCGAATTTAGCAATATTTTGACGTTTATCATCCCCTTTTCCTTCATGTGATTCAAACAAAATATCATCGAATTAGGCAATATTTTGCCGTTTTCCACGTTTTTGTGAATTTTCAGTCCATGGGTATTAATCCATATATATACGTTAAAAATGATGCAAACACATTATTGATTAGATAATAACCTTAAATACTTCATTTTCAATCATCTATTTGTTTCTCGTTAATATACAGAGTAAGATATTGAAAAGGGGAGAAGTTCGGTTTTTATTGCATATATCGACGTTTCAGCCGGATTAGAGCGGTTTTACGTGTACATCTTCCCTCGTTAATATAAACGGAAAATCAAGAACATTATAGTTAATTCTAATGAAAACACATTGTTTTTTATCATTTGTATTGGAAACAACATTGTCATATGTCTTTTCTTGGATCTAAATAATACGAAAACTCCCTCTATGATTCTAAGTTATAATCCTCAAATATGGTTAAATAGTGACTTTTTTCACGATTTTCATGTAGTTTGATATTACGTAAATATATTCATTTTACCAATATTTCGATACTATTTCACGTAGTATCACGATATGTGATTTGGCTTTGAAATCTCAAAATTTCGCATAATATTGCATTTTAAGCAAGTTTTCTTGCATATTGTTTCGTACGAAAAATCATCGAATTTAGCAATATTTTGACGTTTATCATCCCCTTTTCCTTCATGTGATTTAAACAAAATATCATCGAATTAGGCAATATTTTGCCGTTTTCCACGTTTTTGTGAATTTTCAGTCCATGGGTATTAATTCATATATATACGATAAAAATTATGCAAACACATAATTGATTAGATAATAACCATAAATACTTCATTTTCAATCATCTATTTGTTTCTCGTTAAAATACTGAGTAAGATATTGAAAAGGGGAGAAGTTCGGTTTTTATTGCATATATCGACGTTTCAGCCGGATTAGAGCGGTTTTACGTGTACATCTTCCCTCGTTAATATAAACGGAAAATCAAGAACATTATAGTTAATTCTAATGAAAACACATTGTTTTTTATCATTTGTATTGGAAACAACATTGTCATATGTCTTTTTTTGGAACTAAATAATCTCGAAATCATAGAGCGAAACCTCGCTCAATGATTTGAAGTTAAAATCCTCAAATATGGTTATATAGTGACTTTTTTCACGTTTTTCATGTAGTTTGATATTACGTAAATATATTCATTTTTACCAATATTTCGATACTATTTCATGTAGTATCACGATATGTGATTTGGCCTTCAAATCCCAGAATTTCGCATAATATTGCATTTTAAGCAAGTTTTCTTGCATTTTTTTTCGTACGAAAAATCATCGAATTTAGCAATAGTTTGACGTTTATCATCCCCTTTTCCTTCATGTGATTCAAACAAAATATCATCGAAATAGGCAATATTTTGCCGTTTTCCACGTTTTTGTGAATTTTCAGTCCATAGGTATTAATTCATATATATACGATAAAAATGATGCAAACACATAATTGATTAGATAATAACCTTAAATACTTCATTTTCAATCATCTATTTGTTTCTCGTTAAAATACTGAGTAAGATATTGAAAAGGGGAGAAGTTCGGTTTTTATTGCATATATCGACGTTTCAGCCGGATTAGAGCGGTTTTACGTGTACATCTTCCATCAAACGGAAAATCAAGAACATTTTAGTTATTTCTAATGAAAACACATTGTTTTATATCATTTGTATTGGAAACATCATTGTCATATGTCTTTTCTTGGATCTAAATAATACGAAACCTCGCTCTATGATTTGAAGTTAAAATCCTCAAATATGGTTATATAGTGACTTTTTTCACGTTTTTCTTTTAGTTTGATATTACGTAAATATATTCATTTTTACCAATATTTCGATACTATTTCATGTAGTATCACGATATGTGATTTGGCCTTCAAATCTCAGAATTTCGCATAATATTGCATTTTAAGCAAGTTTTCTTGCATTTTGTTTCGTACGAAAAATCATCGAATTTAGCAATATTTTAACGTTTATCATCTCCTTTTCCTTCATGTGATTTAAACAAAATATCATCGAATTAGGCAATATTTTGCCGTTTTCCACGTTTTTGTGAATTTTCCGTCCATGGGTATTAATTCATATATATATATACGATAAAAATGATGCAAACACATAATTGATTAGATAATAACCTTAAATACTTCATTTTCAATCATCTATTTGTTTCTCGTTAAAATACTGAGTAAATATTGAAAAGGGGAGAAGTTCGGTTTTTATTGCATATATCGACGTTTCAGCCGGATTAGAGCGGTTTTACGTGTACATCTTCCCTCGTTAATATAAACGGAAAATCAAGAACATTATAGTTAATTCTAATGAAAACACATTGTTTTTTATCATTTGTATTGGAAACAACATTGTCATATGTCTTTTCTTGGATCTAAATAATACGAAACCTCCCTCTATGATTCTAAGTTATAATCCTCAAATATGGTTAAATAGTGACTTTTTTCACGATTTTCATGTAGTTTGATATTACGTAAATATATTCATTTTACCAATATTTCGATACTATTTCACGTAGTATCACGATATGTGATTTGGCTTTGAAATCTCAAAATTTCGCATAATATTGCATTTTAAGCAAGTTTTCTTGCATATTGTTTCGTACGAAAAATCATCGAATTTAGCAATATTTTGACGTTTATCATCCCCTTTTCCTTCATGTGATTTAAACAAAATATCATCGAATTAGGCAATATTTTGCCGTTTTCCACGTTTTTGTGAATTTTCAGTCCATGGGTATTAATTCATATATATACGATAAAAATGATGCAAACACATAATTGATTAGATAATAACCATAAATACTTCATTTTCAATCATCTATTTGTTTCTCGTTAAAATACTGAGTTAGATATTGAAAAGGGGAGAAGTTCGGTTTTTATTGCATATATCGACGTTTCAGCCGGATTAGAGCGGTTTTACGTGTACATCTTCCCTCGTTAATATAAACGGAAAATCAAGAACATTATAGTTAATTCTAATGAAAACACATTGTTTTTTATCATTTGTATTGGAAACAACATTGTCATATGTCTTTTTTTGGAACTAAATAATCTCGAAATCATAGAGCGAAACCTCGCTCTATGATTTGAAGTTAAAATCCTCAAATATGGTTATATAGTGACTTTTTTCACGTTTTTCATGTAGTTTGATATTACGTAAATATATTCATTTTTACCAATATTTCGATACTATTTCATGTAGTATCACGATATGTGATTTGGCCTTCAAATCCCAGAATTTCGCATAATATTGCATTTTAAGCAAGTTTTCTTGCATTTTTTTCGTACGAAAAATCATCGAATTTAGCAATAGTTTGACGTTTATCATCCCCTTTTCCTTCATGTGATTCAAACAAAATATCATCGAAATAGGCAATATTTTGCCGTTTTCCACGTTTTTGTGAATTTTCAGTCCATAGGTATTAATTCATATATATACGATAAAAATGATGCAAACACATAATTGATTAGATAATAACCTTAAATACTTCATTTTCAATCATCTATTTGTTTCTCGTTAAAATACTGAGTAAGATATTGAAAAGGGGAGAAGTTCGGTTTTTATTGCATATATCGACGTTTCAGCCGGATTAGAGCGGTTTTACGTGTACATCTTCCATCAAACGGAAAATCAAGAACATTTTAGTTATTTCTAATGAAAACACATTGTTTTATATCATTTGTATTGGAAACAACATTGTCATATGTCTTTTCTTGGATCTAAATAATACGAAACCTCGCTCTATGATTTGAAGTTAAAATCCTCAAATATGGTTATATAGTGACTTTTTTCACGTTTTTCTTTTAGTTTGATATTACGTAAATATATTCATTTTTACCAATATTTCGATACTATTTCATGTAGTATCACGATATGTGATTTGGCCTTCAAATCTCAGAATTTCGCATAATATTGCATTTTAAGCAAGTTTTCTTGCATTTTGTTTCGTACGAAAAATCATCGAATTTAGCAATATTTTGACGTTTATCATCCCCTTTTCCTTCATGTGATTTAAACAAAATATCATCGAATTAGGCAATATTTTGCCGTTTTTCCACGTTTTTGTGAATTTTCAGTCCATGGGTATTAATTGATGCAAACACTTAATTAATTAGATAATAACCTTAAATACTTCATTTTCAATCAACTATTTGTTTCTCGTTAAAATACTGAGTAAGATATTGAAAAGGGGAGAAGTTCTGTTTTTATTGCATATATCGACGTTTCAGCCAGAATAGAGCGATTTTCGTGTACATCTTCCATCGGTAATATAAACAGAAAACCAGGAACATTTTAGTTAATTCTAAGGAAAACACTTTGATTTTTATCATTTGTATTGGAAACAACATTGTCATATGTTTTTTCTTGGATCCAAATAATACGAAACCTTATTCTAAGTTATAATCCTCAAATATGGTTAAATAGTGACTTTTTTCACGATTTTCATGTAGTTTGATATTACGTAAATATATTCATTTTTACCAATATTTCCATACTTTTTCATGTAATATCACGATATGTGATTTGGCCTTGAAATCTCAGAATTTCGCATAATATTGCATTTTAAGCAAGTTTTCTTGCATTTTGTTTCGTACGAAAAATCATCGAATTTAGCAATATTTTGAAGTTTATCATTCCCTTTTCCTTCATTTGATTTAAACAAAATATCATCGAATTAGGCAATATTTTGCCGTTTTCCACGTTTTTGTGAATTTTCAGTCCATGGGTATTAATTCATATATATACGATAAAAATGATGCAAACACATAATTGATTAGATAATACCCTTAAATACTTTATTTTCAATCATCTATTTGTTTCTCGTTAAAATACTGAGTAAGATATTGAAAAGGGGAGAAGTTCGGTGTTTATTGCATATATCGACGTTTCAGCCGGAATAGAGCGATTTTCGTGTACATCTTCCATCGGTAATATAAACGGAAAATCAAGAATATTATAAATAATTCTAATGAAAAAAAACATTGTTTTTTATCATTTGTATTGGAAACAACATTGTCATAATTCTTTTCTTGGAACTAAATAATACGAAACCTCGCTCTATGTTTTGAAGGTAAAATCCTCAAATATGGTAAAATAGTGACTTTTTCACGTTAATCATGTAGTTTGATATTACGCAAATATATTCATTTTTACCAACATTTCGATACTATTTCATGTAGTATCACGATATGTGATTTGGCCTTCAAATCTCAGAATTTCGCATAATATATCGACGTTTCAGCCGGATTAGAGCGGTTTTACGTGTACATCTTCCCTCGGTAATATAAACGGAAAATCAAGAACATTTTAGTTATTTCTAATGAAAACACATTGTTTTTTATCATTTGTATTGGAAACAACATTGTCATATGTCTTTTCTTGGATCTAAATAATACGAAACCTCGCTCTATGATTTGAAGTTAAAATCCTCAAATATGGTTGTATAGTGACTTTTTTCACGTTTTTCATGTAGTTTGATATTACGTAAATATATTCATTTTTACCAATATTTCGATACTATTTCATGTAGTATCACGATATGTGATTTGGCCTTCAAATCTCAGAATTTCGCATAATATTGCATTTTATGCAAGTTTTCTTGCACTTTGTTTCGTACGAAAAATCTTCGAATTTAGCAATATTTTGACGTTTATCATCCCCTTTTCCTTTATTTGATGTAACAAAATATCATCGAATTAGGCAATATTTTGCCGTTTTTCCACGTTTTTGTGAGTTTTCAGTCTATGGGTATTAATTCATTATATATACGATAAAAATGATTTAAACACATAATTGATTAGATAATAACCTTAAATACTTCATTTTCAATCAACTATTTGTTTCTCGTTAAAATACTGAGTAAGATATTGAAAAGGGGAGAAGTTCTGTTTTTATTGCATATATCGACGTTTCAGCCGGAATAGAGCGATTTTCGTGTACATCTTCCATCGGTAATATAAACGGAAAATCAAGAATATTATAAATAATTCTAATGAAAAAAAACATTGTTTTTTATCATTTGTATTGGAAACAACATTGTCATAATTCTTTTCTTGGAACTAAATAATACGAAACCTCGCTCTATGTTTTGAAGGTAAAATCCTCAAATATGGTAAAATAGTGACTTTTTCACGTTAATCATGTAGTTTGATATTACGCAAATATATTCATTTTTACCAACATTTCGATACTATTTCATGTAGTATCACGATATGTGATTTGGCCTTCAAATCTCAGAATTTCGCATAATATTGCATTTTAAGCAAGCTTTCTTGCATTTTGTTTCGTACGAAAAATCATCGAATTTAGCAATATTTTGACGTTTATCATCCCCTTTTCCTTCATTTCATTTAAACAAAATATCATCGAATTAGGCAATATTTTGCCGTTTTCCACGTTTTTGTGAATTTTCAGTCCATGGGTATTAATTCATATATATACGATAAAAATTATGCAAACACATAATTGATTAGATAATACCCTTAAATACTTCATTTTCAATCATCTATATGTTTCTCGTTAAAATACAGAGTAAGATATTTAAAAGGGGAGAAGTTCGGTTTTTATTGCATATATCGACGTTTCAGCCGGATTAGAGCGGTTTTACGTGTACATGTTCCCTCTTTAATATAAACGGAAAATCAAAAACATTTTAGTTATTTCTAATGAAAACACATTGTTTTTTATCATTTGTATTGGAAACAACATTGTCATATGTCTTTTCTTGGATCTAAATAATACGAAACCTCGCTCTATGATTCTAAGTTAAAATACTCAAATATGGTTAAATAGTGACTTTTTTCACGATTTTCATGTAGTTTGATATTACGTAAATATATTCATTTTTACCAATATTTCGATACTATTTCACGTAGTATCACGATATATGATTTGGCCTTGAAATCTCATAATTTCGCAAAATATTGCATTTTAAGCAAGTTTTCTTGCATTTTTTTTCGTACGAAAAATCATCGAATTTAGCAATATTTTGACGTTTATCATCCCCTTTTCCTTCATGTGATTCAAACAAAATATCATCGAAATAGGCAATATTTTGCCGTTTTCCACGTTTTTGTGAATTTTCAGTCCATAGGTATTAATTCATATATATACGATAAAAATGATGCAAACACATAATTGATTAGATAATAACCTTAAATACTTCATTTTCAATCATCTATTTGTTTCTCGTTAAAATACTGAGTAAGATATTGAAAAGGGGAGAAGTTCGGTTTTTATTGCATATATCGACGTTTCAGCCGGATTAGAGCGGTTTTACGTGTACATCTTCCATCAAACGGAAAATCAAGAACATTTTAGTTATTTCTAATGAAAACACATTGTTTTATATCATTTGTATTGGAAACAACATTGTCATATGTCTTTTCTTGGATCTAAATAATACGAAACCTCGCTCTATGATTTGAAGTTAAAATCCTCAAATATGGTTATATAGTGACTTTTTCACGTTTTTCTTTTAGTTTGATATTACGTAAATATATTCATTTTTACCAATATTTCGATACTATTTCATGTAGTATCACGATATGTGATTTGGCCTTCAAATCTCAGAATTTCGCATAATATTGCATTTTAAGCAAGTTTTCTTGCATTTTGTTTCGTACGAAAAATCATCGAATTTAGCAATATTTTGACGTTTATCATCCCCTTTTCCTTCATGTGATTTAAACAAAATATCATCGAATTAGGCAATATTTTGCCGTTTTTCCACGTTTTTGTGAATTTTCAGTCCATGGGTATTAACTCATATACATACGATAAAAATGATGCAAACACTTAATTAATTAGATAATAACCTTAAATACTTCATTTTCAATCAACTATTTGTTTCTCGTTAAAATACTGAGTAAGATATTGAAAAGGGGAGAAGTTCTGTTTTTATTGCATATATCGACGTTTCAGCCGGAATAGAGCGATTTTCGTGTACATCTTCCATCGGTAATATAAACAGAAAACCAGGAACATTTTAGTTAATTCTAAGGAAAACACTTTGATTTTTATCATTTGTATTGGAAACAACATTGTCATATGTTTTTTCTTGGATCCAAATAATACGAAACCTTATTCTAAGTTATAATCCTCAAATATGGTTAAATAGTGACTTTTTTCACGATTTTCATGTAGTTTGATATTACGTAAATATATTCATTTTTACCAATATTTCCATACTTTTTCATGTAATATCACGATATGTGATTTGGCCTTGAAATCTCAGAATTTCGCATAATATTGCATTTTAAGCAAGTTTTCTTGCATTTTGTTTCGTACGAAAAATCATCGAATTTAGCAATATTTTGAAGTTTATCATTCCCTTTTCCTTCATTTGATTTAAACAAAATATCATCGAATTAGGCAATATTTTGCCGTTTTCCACGTTTTTGTGAATTTTCAGTCCATGGGTATTAATTCATATATATACGATAAAAATGATGCAAACACATAATTGATTAGATAATACCCTTAAATACTTTATTTTCAATCATCTATTTGTTTCTTGTTAAAATACTGAGTAAGATATTGAAAAGGGGAGAAGTTCGGTTTTTATTGCATATATCGACGTTTCAGCCGGAATAGAGCGATTTTCGTGTACATCTTCCATCGGTAATATAAACGGAAAATCAAGAATATTATAAATAATTCTAATGAAAAAAAACATTGTTTTTTATCATTTGTATTGGAAACAACATTGTCATAATTCTTTTCTTGGAACTAAATAATACGAAACCTCGCTCTATGTTTTGAAGGTAAAATCCACAAATATGGTAAAATAGTGACTTTTTCACGTTAATCATGTAGTTTGATATTACGCAAATATATTCATTTTTACCAACATTTCGATACTATTTCATGTAGTATCACGATATGTGATTTGGCCTTCAAATCTCAGAATTTCGCATAATATATCGACGTTTCAGCCGGATTAGAGCGGTTTTACGTGTACATCTTCCCTCGGTAATATAAACGGAAAATCAAGAACATTTTAGTTATTTCTAATGAAAACACATTGTTTTTTATCATTTGTATTGGAAACAACATTGTCATATGTCTTTTCTTGGATCTAAATAATACGAAACCTCGCTCTATGATTTGAAGTTAAAATCCTCAAATATGGTTGTATAGTGACTTTTTTCACGTTTTTCATGTAGTTTGATATTACGTAAATATATTCATTTTTACCAATATTTCGATACTATTTCATGTAGTATCACGATATGTGATTTGGCCTTCAAATCTCAGAATTTCGCATAATATTGCATTTTAAGCAAGTTTTCTTGCACTTTGTTTCGTACGAAAAATCTTCGAATTTAGCAATATTTTGACGTTTATCATCCCCTTTTCCTTTATTTGATGTAACAAAATATCATCGAATTAGGCAATATTTTGCCGTTTTTCCACGTTTTTGTGAGTTTTCAGTCTATGGGTATTAATTCATTATATATACGATAAAAATGATTTAAACACATAATTGATTAGATAATAACCTTAAATACTTCATTTTCAATCAACTATTTGTTTCTCGTTAAAATACTGAGTAAGATATTGAAAAGGGGAGAAGCTCTGTTTTTATTGCATATATCGACGTTTCAGCCGGAATAGAGCGATTTTCGTGTACATCTTCCATCGGTAATATAAACGGAAAATCAAGAATATTATAAATAATTCTAATGAAAAAAAACATTGTTTTTTATCATTTGTATTGGAAACAACATTGTCATAATTCTTTTCTTGGAACTAAATAATACGAAACCTCGCTCTATGTTTTGAAGGTAAAATCCTCAAATATGGTAAAATAGTGACTTTTTCACGTTAATCATGTAGTTTGATATTACGCAAATATATTCATTTTTACCAACATTTCGATACTATTTCATGTAGTATCACGATATGTGATTTGGCCTTCAAATCTCAGAATTTCGCATAATATTGCATTTTAAGCAAGCTTTCTTGCATTTTGTTTCGTACGAAAAATCATCGAATTTAGCAATATTTTGACGTTTATCATCCCCTTTTCCTTCATTTCATTTAAACAAAATATCATCGAATTAGGCAATATTTTGCCGTTTTCCACGTTTTTGTGAATTTTCAGTCCATGGGTATTAATTCATATATATACGATAAAAATGATGCAAACACATAATTGAATAGATAATACCCTTAAATACTTCATTTTCAATCATCTATATGTTTCTCGTTAAAATACAGAGTAAGATATTTAAAAGGGGAGAAGTTCGGTTTTTATTGCATATATCGACGTTTCAGCCGGATTAGAGCGGTTTTACGTGTACATGTTCCCTCTTTAATATAAACGGAAAATCAAAAACATTTTAGTTATTTCTAATGAAAACACATTGTTTTTTATCATTTGTATTGGAAACAACATTGTCATATGTCTTTTCTTGGATCTAAATAATACGAAACCTCGCTCTATGATTCTAAGTTAAAATCCTCAAATATGGTTAAATAGTGACTTTTTTCACGATTTTCATGTAGTTTGATATTACGTAAATATATTCATTTTTACCAATATTTCGATACTATTTCACGTAGTATCACGATATATGATTTGGCCTTGAAATCTCATAATTTCGCAAAATATTGCATTTTAAGCAAGTTTTCTTGCATTTTTTTTCGTACGAAAAATCATCGAATTTAGCAATATTTTGACGTTTATCATCCCCTTTTCCTTCATGTGATTCAAACAAAATATCATCGAAATAGGCAATATTTTGCCGTTTTCCACGTTTTTGTGAATTTTCAGTCCATAGGTATTAATTCATATATATACGATAAAAATGATGCAAACACATAATTGATTAGATAATAACCTTAAATACTTCATTTTCAATCATCTATTTGTTTCTCGTTAAAATACTGAGTAAGATATTGAAAAGGGGAGAAGTTCGGTTTTTATTGCATATATCGACGTTTCAGCCGGATTAGAGCGGTTTTACGTGTACATCTTCCATCAAACGGAAAATCAAGAACATTTTAGTTATTTCTAATGAAAACACATTGTTTTATATCATTTGTATTGGAAACAACATTGTCATATGTCTTTTCTTGGATCTAAATAATACGAAACCTCGCTCTATGATTTGAAGTTAAAATCCTCAAATATGGTTATATAGTGACTTTTTCACGTTTTTCTTTTAGTTTGATATTACGTAAATATATTCATTTTTACCAATATTTCGATACTATTTCATGTAGTATCACGATATGTGATTTGGCCTTCAAATCTCAGAATTTCGCATAATATTGCATTTTAAGCAAGTTTTCTTGCATTTTGTTTCGTACGAAAAATCATCGAATTTAGCAATATTTTGACGTTTATCATCCCCTTTTCCTTCATGTGATTTAAACAAAATATCATCGAATTAGGCAATATTTTGCCGTTTTTCCACGTTTTTGTGAATTTTCAGTCCATGGGTATTAATTCATATACATACGATAAAAATGATGCAAACACTTAATTAATTAGATAATAACCTTAAATACTTCATTTTCAATCAACTATTTGTTTCTCGTTAAAATACTGAGTAAGATATTGAAAAGGGGAGAAGTTCTGTTTTTATTGCATATATCGACGTTTCAGCCGGAATAGAGCGATTTTCGTGTACATCTTCCATCGGTAATATAAACAGAAAACCAGGAACATTTTAGTTAATTCTAAGGAAAACACTTTGATTTTTATCATTTGTATTGGAAACAACATTGTCATATGTTTTTTCTTGGATCCAAATAATACGAAACCTTATTCTAAGTTATAATCCTCAAATATGGTTAAATAGTGACTTTTTTCACGATTTTCATGTAGTTTGATATTACGTAAATATATTCATTTTTACCAATATTTCCATACTTTTTCATGTAATATCACGATATGTGATTTGGCCTTGAAATCTCAGAATTTCGCATAATATTGCATTTTAAGCAAGTTTTCTTGCATTTTGTTTCGTACGAAAAATCATCGAATTTAGCAATATTTTGAAGTTTATCATTCCCTTTTCCTTCATTTGATTTAAACAAAATATCATCGAATTAGGCAATATTTTGCCGTTTTCCACGTTTTTGTGAATTTTCAGTCCATGGGTATTAATTCATATATATACGATAAAAATGATGCAAACACATAATTGATTAGATAATACCCTTAAATACTTTATTTTCAATCATCTATTTGTTTCTTGTTAAAATACTGAGTAAGATATTGAAAAGGGGAGAAGTTCGGTTTTTATTGCATATATCGACGTTTCAGCCGGAATAGAGCGATTTTCGTGTACATCTTCCATCGGTAATATAAACGGAAAATCAAGAATATTATAAATAATTCTAATGAAAAAAAACATTGTTTTTTATCATTTGTATTGGAAACAACATTGTCATAATTCTTTTCTTGGAACTAAATAATACGAAACCTCGCTCTATGTTTTGAAGGTAAAATCCTCAAATATGGTAAAATAGTGACTTTTTCACGTTAATCATGTAGTTTGATATTACGCAAATATATTCATTTTTACCAACATTTCGATACTATTTCATGTAGTATCACGATATGTGATTTGGCCTTCAAATCTCAGAATTTCGCATAATATATCGACGTTTCAGCCGGATTAGAGCGGTTTTACGTGTACATCTTCCCTCGGTAATATAAACGGAAAATCAAGAACATTTTAGTTATTTCTAATGAAAACACATTGTTTTTTATCATTTGTATTGGAAACAACATTGTCATATGTCTTTTCTTGGATCTAAATAATACGAAACCTCGCTCTATGATTTGAAGTTAAAATCCTCAAATATGGTTGTATAGTGACTTTTTTCACGTTTTTCATGTAGTTTGATATTAGGTAAATATATTCATTTTTACCAATATTTCGATACTATTTCATGTAGTATCACGATATGTGATTTGGCCTTCAAATCTCAGAATTTCGCATAATATTGCATTTTAAGCAAGTTTTCTTGCATTTTGTTTCGTACGAAAAATCATCGAATTTAGCAATATTTTGAAGTTTATCATTCCCTTTTCCTTCATTTGATTTAAACAAAATATCATCGAATTAGGCAATATTTTGCCGTTTTCCACGTTTTTGTGAATTTTCAGTCCATGGGTATTAATTCATATATATACGATAAAAATGATGCAAACACATAATTGATTAGATAATACCCTTAAATACTTTATTTTCAATCATCTATTTGTTTCTTGTTAAAATACTGAGTAAGATATTGAAAAGGGGAGAAGTTCGGTTTTTATTGCATATATCGACGTTTCAGCCGGAATAGAGCGATTTTCGTGTACATCTTCCATCGGTAATATAAACGGAAAATCAAGAATATTATAAATAATTCTAATGAAAAAAAACATTGTTTTTTATCATTTGTATTGGAAACAACATTGTCATAATTCTTTTCTTGGAACTAAATAATACGAAACCTCGCTCTATGTTTTGAAGGTAAAATCCTCAAATATGGTAAAATAGTGACTTTTTCACGTTAATCATGTAGTTTGATATTACGCAAATATATTCATTTTTACCAACATTTCGATACTATTTCATGTAGTATCACGATATGTGATTTGGCCTTCAAATCTCAGAATTTCGCATAATATATCGACGTTTCAGCCGGATTAGAGCGGTTTTACGTGTACATCTTCCCTCGGTAATATAAACGGAAAATCAAGAACATTTTAGTTATTTCTAATGAAAACACATTGTTTTTTATCATTTGTATTGGAAACAACATTGTCATATGTCTTTTCTTGGATCTAAATAATACGAAACCTCGCTCTATGATTTGAAGTTAAAATCCTCAAATATGGTTGTATAGTGACTTTTTTCACGTTTTTCATGTAGTTTGATATTACGTAAATATATTCATTTTTACCAATATTTCGATACTATTTCATGTAGTATCACGATATGTGATTTGGCCTTCAAATCTCAGAATTTCGCATAATATTGCATTTTAAGCAAGTTTTCTTGCACTTTGTTTCGTACGAAAAATCTTCGAATTTAGCAATATTTTGACGTTTATCATCCCCTTTTCCTTTATTTGATGTAACAAAATATCATCGAATTAGGCAATATTTTGCCGTTTTTCCACGTTTTTGTGAGTTTTCAGTCTATGGGTATTAATTCATTATATATACGATAAAAATGATTTAAACACATAATTGATTAGATAATAACCTTAAATACTTCATTTTCAATCAACTATTTGTTTCTCGTTAAAATACTGAGTAAGATATTGAAAAGGGGAGAAGTTGTGTTTTTATTGCATATATCGACGTTTCAGCCGGAATAGAGCGATTTTCGTGTACATCTTCCATCGGTAATATAAACGGAAAATCAAGAATATTATAAATAATTCTAATGAAAAAAAACATTGTTTTTTATCATTTGTATTGGAAACAACATTGTCATAATTCTTTTCTTGGAACTAAATAATACGAAACCTCGCTCTATGTTTTGAAGGTAAAATCCTCAAATATGGTAAAATAGTGACTTTTTCACGTTAATCATGTAGTTTGATATTACGCAAATATATTCATTTTTACCAACATTTCGATACTATTTCATGTAGTATCACGATATGTGATTTGGCCTTCAAATCTCAGAATTTCGCATAATATTGCATTTTAAGCAAGCTTTCTTGCATTTTGTTTCGTACGAAAAATCATCGAATTTAGCAATATTTTGACGTTTATCATCCCCTTTTCCTTCATTTCATTTAAACAAAATATCATCGAATTAGGCAATATTTTGCCGTTTTCCACGTTTTTGTGAATTTTCCGTCCATGGGTATTAATTCATATATATACGATAAAAATGATGCAAACACATAATTGATTAGATAATAACCATAAATACTTCATTTTCAATCATCTATTTGTTTCTCGTTAAAATACTGAGTAAGATATTGAAAAGGGGAGAAGTTCGGTTTTCATTGCATATATCGACGTTTCAGCCGGATTAGAGCGGTTTTACGTGTACATCTTCCCTCGTTAATATAAACGGAAAATCAAAAACATTTTAGTTATTTCTAATGAAAACACATTGTTTTTTATCATTTGTATTGGAAACAACATTGTCATATGTCTTTTCTTGGATCTAAATAATACGAAACCTCGCTCTATGATTCTAAGTTAAAATCCTCAAATATGGTTAAATAGTGACTTTTTTCACGATTTTCATGTAGTTTGATATTACGTAAATATATTCATTTTTACCAATATTTCGATACTATTTCACGTAGTATCACGATATATGATTTGGCCTTGAAATCTCATAATTTCGCAAAATATTGCATTTTAAGCAAGTTTTCTTGCATTTTTTTTCGTACGAAAAATCATCGAATTTAGCAATATTTTGACGTTTATCATCCCCTTTTCCTTCATGTGATTCAAACAAAATATCATCGAAATAGGCAATATTTTGCCGTTTTCCACGTTTTTGTGAATTTTCAGTCCATGGGTATTAATTCATATATATACGATAAAAATGATGCAAACACATAATTGATTAGATAATAACCATAAATACTTCATTTTCAATCATCTATTTGTTTCTCGTTAAAATACTGAGTAAGATATTGAAAAGGGGAGAAGTTCGGTTTTCATTGCATATATCGACGTTTCAGCCGGATTAGAGCGGTTTTACGTGTACATCTTCCCTCGTTAATATAAACGGAAAATCAAGAACATTATAGTTAATTCTAATGAAAACACATTGTTTTTTATCATTTGTATTGGAAACAACATTGTCATATGTCTTTTCTTGGAACTAAATAATACGAAACCTCGCTCTATGATTTGAAGTTAAAATCCTCAAATATGGTTATATAGTGACTTTTTTCACGTTTTTCATGTAGTTTGATATTACGTAAATATATTCATTTTTACCAATATTTCGATACTATTTCATATAGTATCACGATATGTGATTTGGCCTTCAAATCCCAGAATTTCGCATAATATTGCATTTTAAGCAAGTTTTGTTGCATTTTGTTTCGTACGAAAAATCATCGAATTTAGCAATATTTTAACGTTTATCATCTCCTTTTCCTTCATGTGATTTAAACAAAATATCATCGAATTAGGCAATATTTTGCCGTTTTTCCACGTTTTTGTGAATTTTCCGTCCATGGGTATTAATTCATATATATATATACGATAAAAATGATGCAAACACATAATTGATTAGATAATAACTTTAAATACTCCATTTTCAATCATCTATTTGTTTCTCGTTAAAATACTGAGTAAGATATTGAAAAGGGGAGAAGTTTTGTTTTTATTGCATATATCGACGTTTCAGCCGGAATAGAGCGGTTTTACGTGTACATCTTCCATCAGTAATATAAACGGAAAATCAGGAACATTTTAGTTATTTCTAATGAAAACACATTGTTTTTTATCATTTGTATTGGAAACAACATTGTCATATGTCTTTTCTTGGATCTAAATAATACGAAACCTCGCTCTATGATTCTAAGTTAAAATCCTCAAATATGGTTAAATAGTGACTTTTTCACGATTTTCATGTAGTTTGATATGACGTAAATATATTCATTTTTACCAATTTTTCGATACTATTTCATGTAGTATCAGGATATGTGATTTGGCCATGAAATCTCAAAATTTCGCAAAATATTGCATTTTAAGCAAGTTTTCTTGCATTTTGTTTCGTACGAAAAATCATCGAATTTAGCAATATTTTGACGTTTATCATCCCCTTTTCCTTTATTTGATATAAACAAAATATCATCGAATTAGGCAATATTTTGCCGTTTTTCCACGTTTTTGTGAATTTTCAGTCTATGGGTATTAATTCATTATATATACGATAAAAATGATTTAAACACATAATTGATTAGATAATAACCTTAATTACTTCATTTTCAATCAACTATTTGTTTCTCGTTAAAATACTGAGTAACATATTGAAAAGGGGAGAAGTTCGGTTTTTATTGCATATATCGTCGTTTCAGCCGGATTAGAGCGGTTTTACGTGTACATCTTCCCTCGTTAATATAAACGGAAAATCAAAAACATTTTAGTTATTTCTAATGAAAACACATTGTTTTTTATCATTTGTATTGGAAACAACATTGTCATATGTCTTTTCTTGGAACTAAATAATACGAAACCTCGCTCTATGATTTGAAGTTAAAATCCTCAAATATGGTTATATAGTGACTTTTTTCACGTTTTTCATTTAGTTTGATATTACGTAAATATATTCATTTTTACCAATATTTCGATACTATTTCATGTAGTATCACGATATGTGATTTGGCCTTCAAATCCCAGAATTTCGCATAATATTGCATTTTAAGCAAGTTTTCTTGCATTTTGTTTCGTACGAAAAATCATCGAATTTAGCAATATTTTAACGTTTATCATCTCCTTTTCCTTCATGTGATTTAAACAAAATATCATCGAATTAGGCAATATTTTGCCGTTTTCCACGTTTTTGTGAATTTTCCGTCCATGGGTATTAATTCATATATATATATATATATATATACGATAAAAATGATGCAAACACATAATTGATTAGATAATAACCTTAAATACTTCATTTTCAATCATCTATTTGTTTCTCGTTAAAATACTGAGTAAGATATTGAAAAGGGGAGAAGTTCGGTTTTTATTGCATATATCGACGTTTCAGCCGGATTAGAGCGGTTTTACGTGTACATATTCCCTCGTTAATATAAACGGAAAATCAAAAACATTTTAGTTATTTCTAATGAAAACACATTGTTTTTTATCATTTGTATTGGAAACAACATTGTCATATGTCTTTTCTTGGATCTAAATAATACGAAACCTCGCTCTATGATTCTAAGTTAAAATCCTCAAATATGGTTAAATAGTGACTTTTTTCATGTTTTTCATGTAGTTTGATATTACGTAAGTATAATAATTTTTACCAATATTTCGATACTATTTCATGTAGTATCACGATATGTGATTTGGTCTTGAAATCTCAGAATTTCGCATAATATTGCATTTTAAGCAAATTTTCTTGCATTTTGTTTCGTACGAAAAATCATCGAATTTAGCAATATTTTGACGTTTATCATTCCCTTTTCCTTTATTTGATTTAAACAAAATATCATCGAATTAGGCAATATTTTGCCGTTTTTCCACGTTTTTGTGAATTTTCAGTCTATGGGTATTAATTCATTATATATACGATAAAAATGATGCAAACACATAATTGATCAGATAATAACCTTAAATACTTCATTTTCAATCAACTATTTGTTTCTCGTTAAAATACTGAGTAAGATATTGAAAAGGGGAGAAGTTCTGTTTTTATTGCATATATCGACGTTTCAGCCGGAATAGAGCGGTTTTACGTGTGCATATTCCATCAGTAATATAAACGGAAAATAAGGAACATTTTAGTTAATTCTAATGAAAACACATTGATTTTTATCATTTGTATTGGAAACAACATTGTCATATGTCTTTTCTTGGATCAAAATAATACGAAACCTCGTTCTATGATTCTAAGTTATAATCTTCAAATATGGTTAAATAGTGACTTTTTTCACGATTTTCATGTAGTTTCATATTACGTAAATATATTCATTTTTACCAATATTTCGATTCTATTTCATGTAGTATCACGATATGTGATTTGGCCTTGAAATCTCAGAATTTCGCATAATATTGCATTTTAAGCAAGTTTTCTTGCATTTTGTTTCGTACGAAAAATCATCGAATTTAGCAATATTTTGACGTTTATCATCCCCTTTTCCTTCATTTGATTTAAACAAAATATCATCGAATTAGGCAATATTTTGCCGTTTTCCACGTTTTTGTGAATTTTCAGTCCATGGGTATTAATTCATATATATACGATAAAAATGATGCAAACACATAATTAATTAGATAATAACCTTAAATACTTCATTTTCAATCAACTATTTGTTTCTCGTTAAAATACTGAGTAAGATATTGAAAAGGGGAGAAGTTCTGTTTTTATTGCATATATTGACGTTTCAGCCGGAATAGAGCGGTTTTACGTGTACATCTTCCATCAAACGGAAAATCAAGAACATTTTAGTTATTTCTAATGAAAACACATTGTTTTATATCATTTGTATTGGAAACAACATTGTCATATGTCTTTTCTTGGATCTAAATAATACGAAACCTCGCTCTATGATTTGAAGTTAAAATCCTCAAATATGGTTATATAGTGACTTTTTTCACGTTTTTCATGTAGTTTGATATTACGTAAATATATTCATTTTTACCAATATTTCGATACTATTTCATGTAGTATCACGATATGTGATTTGGCCTTGAAATCTCAGAATTTCGCATAATATTGCATTTTAAGCAAGTTTTCTTGCATTTTGTTTCGTACGAAAAATCATCGAATTTAGCAATATTTTGAAGTTTATCATTCCCTTTTCCTTCATTTGATATAAACAAAATATCATCGAATTAGGCAATATTTTGCCGTTTTCCACGTTTTTGTGAATTTTCAGTCTATGGGTATTAATTCATATATATACGATAAAAATGATGCAAACACATAATTGATTAGATAATACCCTTAAATACTTCATTTTCAATCATCTATTTGTTTCTCGTTAAAATACTGAGTAAGATATTGAAAAGGGGAGAAGTTCGGTTTTTATTACATATATCGACGTTTCAGCCGGATTAGAGCGGTTTTACGTGTACATCTTCCCTCGGTAATATAAACGGAAAATCAAGAACATTTTAGTTATTTCTAATGAAAACACATTGTTTTTTATCATTTGTATTGGAAACAACATTGTCATATGTCTTTTCTTGGATCTAAATAATACGAAACCTCGCTCTATGATTTGAAGTTAAAATCCTCAAATATGGTTGTATAGTGACTTTTTTCACGTTTTTCATGTAGTTTGATATAACGTAAATATATTCATTTTATCAATATTTCGACACTATTTCATGTAGTATCACGATATGTGATTTGGCCTTCAAATCTCAGAATTTCGCATAATATTGCATTTTAAGCAAGTTTTCTTGCACTTTGTTTCGTACGAAAAATCTTCGAATTTAGCAATATTTTGACGTTTATCATCCCCTTTTCCTTTATTTGATGTAACAAAATATCATCGAATTAGGCAATATTTTGCCGTTTTTCCACGTTTTTGTGAGTTTTCAGTCTATGGGTATTAATTCATTATATATACGATAAAAATGATTTAAACACATATTTGATTAGATAATAACCTTAAATACTTCATTTTCAATCAACTATTTGTTTCTCGTTAAAATACTGAGTAAGATATTGAAAAGGGGAGAAGTTCTGTTTTTATTGCATATATCGACGTTTCAGCCGGAATAGAGCGATTTTCGTGTACATCTTCCATAGGTAATATAAACGGAAAATCAAGAATATTATAGTTAATTCTAATGAAAAAAAAACATTGTTTTTTATCATTTGTATTGGAAACAACATTGTCATAATTCTTTTCTTGGAACTAAATAATACGAAACCTCGCTCTATGATTTGAAGGTAAAATCCTCAAATATGGTAAAATAGTGACTTTTTCACGTTAATCATGTAGTTTGATATTACGCAAATATATTCATTTTTACCAACATTTCGATACTATTTCATGTAGTATCACGATATGTGATTTGGCCTTCAAATCTCAGAATTTCGCATAATATTGCATTTTAAGCAAGCTTTCTTGCATTTTGTTTCGTACGAAAAATCATCGAATTTAGCAATATTTTGACGTTTATCATCCCCTTTTCCTTCATTTCATTTAAACAAAATATCATCGAATTAGGCAATATTTTGCCGTTTCCACGTTTTTGTGAATTTTCAGTCCATGGGTATTAATTCATATATATACGATAAAAATGATGCAAACACATAATTGATTAGATAATAACCATAAATACACCATTTTCAATCATCTATTTGTTTCTCGTTAAAATACTGAGTAAGATATTGAAAAGGGGAGAAGTTCGGTTTTCATTGCATATATCGACGTTTCAGCCGGATTAGAGCGGTTTTACGTGTACATCTTCCCTCGTTAATATAAACGGAAAATCAAAAACATTTTAGTTATTTCTAATGAAAACACATTGTTTTTTATCATTTGTATTGGAAACAACATTGTCATATGTCTTTTCTTGGATCTAAATAATACGAAACCTCGCTCTATGATTCTAAGTTAAAATCCTCAAATATGGTTAAATAGTGACTTTTTTCACGATTTTCATGTAGTTGGTATTACGTAAATATATTCATTTTTACCAATATTTCGATACTATTTCAGGCAGTATCACGATATATGATTTGGCCTTGAAGTCTCATAATTTCGCAAAATATTGCATTTTAAGCAAGTTTTCTTGCATTTTTTTTCGTACGAAAAATCATCGAATTTAGCAATATTTTGACGTTTATCATCCCCTTTTCCTTCATGTGATTCAAACAAAATATCATCGACATAGGCAATATTTGCCGTTTTCCACGTTTTTGTGAATTTTCAGTCCATGGGTATTAATTCATATATATACGATAAAAATGATGCAAACACATAATTGATTAGATAATAACCATAAATACTTCATTTTCATTCATCTATTTGTTTCTCGTTAAAATACTGAGTAAGATATTGAAAAGGGGACAAGTTCGGTTTTCATTGCATATATCGACGTTTCAGCCGGATTAGAGCGGTTTTACGTGTACATCTTCCCTCGTTAATATAAACGGAAAATCAAGAACATTTTAGTTATTTCTAATGAAAACACATTGTTTTTTATCATTTGTATTGGAAACAACATTGTCATATGTCTTTTCTTGGAACTAAATAATACGAAACCTCGCTCTATGATTTGAAGTTAAAATCCTCAAATATGGTTATATAGTGACTTTTTTCACGTTTTTCATGTAGTTTGATATTACGTAAATATATTCATTTTTACCAATATTTCGATACTATTTCATGTAGTATCACGATATGTGATTTGGCCTTCAAATCCCAGAATTTCGCATAATATTGCATTTTAAGCAAGTTTTGTTGCATTTTGTTTCGTACGAAAAATCATCGAATTTAGCAATATTTTAACGTTTATCATCTCCTTTTCCTTCATGTGATTTAAACAAAATATCATCGAATTAGGCAATATTTTGCCGTTTTTCCACGTTTTTGTGAATTTTCCGTCCATGGGTATTAATTCATATATATATATACGATAAAAATGATGCAAACACATAATTGATTAGATAATAACTTTAAATACTCCATTTTCAATCATCTATTTGTTTCTCGTTAAAATACTGAGTAAGATATTGAAAAGGGGAGAAGTTTTGTTTTTATTGCATATATCGACGTTTCAGCCGGAATAGAGCGGTTTTACGTGTACATCTTCCATCAGTAATATAAACGGAAAATCAGGAACATTTTAGTTATTTCTAATGAAAACACATTGTTTTTTATCATTTGTATTGGAAACAACATTGTCATATGTCTTTTCTTGGATCTAAATAATACGAAACCTCGCTCTATGATTCTAAGTTAAAATCCTCAAATATGGTTAAATAGTGACTTTTTCACGATTTTCATGTAGTTTGATATGACGTAAATATATTCATTTTTACCAATTTTTCGATACTATTTCATGTAGTATCAGGATATGTGATTTGGCCATGAAATCTCAAAATTTCGCAAAATATTGCATTTTAAGCAAGTTTTCTTGCATTTTGTTTCGTACGAAAAATCATCGAATTTAGCAATATTTTGACGTTTATCATCCCCTTTTCCTTTATTTGATATAAACAAAATATCATCGAATTAGGCAATATTTTGCCGTTTTTCCACGTTTTTGTGAATTTTCAGTCTATGGGTATTAATTCATTATATATACGATAAAAATGATTTAAACACATAATTGATTAGATAATAACCTTAATTACTTCATTTTCAATCAACTATTTGTTTCTCGTTAAAATACTGAGTAACATATTGAAAAGGGGAGAAGTTCGGTTTTTATTGCATATATCGTCGTTTCAGCCGGATTAGAGCGGTTTTACGTGTACATATTCCCTCGTTAATATAAACGGAAAATCAAAAACATTTTAGTTATTTCTAATGAAAACACATTGTTTTTTATCATTTGTATTGGAAACAACATTGTCATATGTCTTTTCTTGGAACTAAATAATACGAAACCTCGCTCTATGATTTGAAGTTAAAATCCTCAAATATGGTAATATAGTGACTTTTTTCACGTTTTTCATTTAGTTTGATATTACGTAAATATATTCATTTTTACCAATATTTCGATACTATTTCATGTAGTATCACGATATGTGATTTGGCCTTCAAATCCCAGAATTTCGCATAATATTGCATTTTAAGCAAGTTTTCTTGCATTTTGTTTCGTACGAAAAATCATCGAATTTAGCAATATTTTAACGTTTATCATCTCCTTTTCCTTCATGTGATTTAAACAAAATATCATCAAATTAGGCAATATTTTGCCGTTTTCCACGTTTTTGTGAATTTTCCGTCCATGGGTATTAATTCATATATATATATATATACGATAAAAATGATGCAAACACATAATTGATTAGATAATAACCTTAAATACTTCATTTTCAATCATCTATTTGTCTCTCGTTAAAATACTGAGTAAGATATTGAAAAGGGGAGAAGTTCGGTTTTTATTGCATATATCGACGTTTCAGCCGGATTAGAGCGGTTTTACGTGTACATATTCCCTCGTTAATATAAACGGAAAATCAAAAACATTTTAGTTATTTCTAATGAAAACACATTGTTTTTTATCATTTGTATTGGAAACAACATTGTCATATGTCTTTTCTTGGATCTAAATAATTCGAAACCTCGCTCTATGATTCTAAGTTATAATCCTCAAATATGGTTAAATAGTGACTTTTTTCACGATTTTCATGTAGTTTGATATTACGTAAATATATTCATTTTTACCAATATTTCAATACTATTTCATGTAGTATCACGATATGTGATTTGGCTTTGAAATCTCAAAATTTCGCAAAATATTGCATTTTAAGCAAGTTTTCTTGCATTTTGTTTAGTACGAAAAATCATCGAATTTAGCAATATTTTGACGTTTATCATCCCCTTTTCCTTCATGTGATTTAAACAAAATATCATCGAATTAGGCAATATTTTGCCGTTTTCCACGTTTTTGTGAATTTTCAGTCCATGGGTAATAATTCATATATATACGATAAAAATGATGCAAACACATAATTGATTAGATAATAACCTTAAATACTTCATTTTCAATCATCTATTTGTTTCTCGTTAAAATACTGAGTAAGATATTGAAAAGGGGAGAAGTTCGGTTTTCATTGCATATATCGACGTTTCAGCCGAAAAAGAGCGGTTTTACGTGTACATCTTCCATCAGTAATATAAACGGAAAATCAGGAACATTTTAGTTAATTCTAATGAAAAACATTGATTTTTATCATTTGTATTGGAAACAACATTGTCATATGTCTTTTCTTGGATCTAAATAATACGAAACCTCGCTCTATGATTCTAAGTTAAAATCCTCAAATATGGTTAAATAGTGACTTTTTTCACGTTTTTCATGTAGTTTGATATTACGTAAGTATAATCATTTTTACCAATATTTCGATACTATTTCATGTAGTATCACGATATGTGATTTGGTCTTGAAATCTCAGAATTTCGCATAATATTGCATTTTAAGCAAATTTTCTTGCATTTTGTTTCGTACGAAAAATCATCGAATTTAGCAATATTTTGACGTTTATCATTCCCTTTTCCTTTATTTGATTTAAACAAAATATCATCGAATTAGGCAATATTTTGCCGTTTTTCCACGTTTTTGTGAATTTTCAGTCTATGGGTATTAATTCATTATATATACGATAAAAATGATGCAAACACATAATTGATCAGATAATAACCTTAAATACTTCATTTTCAATCAACTATTTGTTTCTCGTTAAAATACTGAGTAAGATATTGAAAAGGGGAGAAGTTCTGTTTTTATTGCATATATCGACGTTTCAGCCGGAATAGAGCGGTTTTACGTGTGCATATTCCATCAGTAATATAAACGGAAAATAAGGAACATTTTAGTTAATTCTAATGAAAACACATTGATTTTTATCATTTGTATTGGAAACAACATTGTCATATGTCTTTTCTTGGATCAAAATAATACGAAACCTCGTTCTATGATTCTAAGTTATAATCCTCAAATATGGTTAAATAGTGACTTTTTTCACGATTTTCATGTAGTTTGATATTACGTAAATATATTCATTTTTACCAATATTTCGATTCTATTTCATGTAGTATCACGATATGTGATTTGGCCTTGAAATCTCAGAATTTCGCATAATATTGCATTTTAAGCAAGTTTTCTTGCATTTTGTTTCGTACGAAAAATCATCGAATTTAGCAATATTTTGACGTTTAACATCCCCTTTTCCTTCATTTGATTTAAACAAAATATCATCGAATTAGGCAATATTTTGCCGTTTTTCCACGTTTTTGTGAATTTTCAGTCCATGGGTATTAATTCATATATATACGATAAAAATGATGCAAACACTTAATTAATTAGATAATAACCTTAAATACTTCATTTTCAATCAACTATTTGTTTCTCGTTAAAATACTGAGTAAGATATTGAAAAGGGGAGAAGTTCTGTTTTTATTGCATATATCGACGTTTCAGCCGGAATAGAGCGATTTTCGTGTACATCTTCCATCGGTAATATAAACAGAAAACCAGGAACATTTTAGTTAATTCTAAGGAAAACACTTTGATTTTTATCATTTGTATTGGAAACAACATTGTCATATGTCTTTTCTTGGATCCAAATAATACGAAACCTGATTCTAAGTTATAATCCTCAAATATGGTTAAATAGTGACTTTTTTCACGATTTTCATGTAGTTTGATATTACGTAAATATATTCATTTTTACCAATATTTCCATACTTTTTCATGTAATATCACGATATATGATTTGGCCTTGAAATCTCAAAATTTCGCATAATATTGCATTTTAAGCAAGTTTTCTTGCATTTTGTTTCGTACGAAAAATCATCGAATTTAGCAATATTTTGAAGTTTATCATTCCCTTTTCCTTCATTTGATTTAAACAAAATATCATCGAATTAGGCAATATTTTGCCGTTTTCCACGTTTTTGTGAATTTTCAGTCCATGGGTATTAATTCATATATATACGATAAAAATGATGCAAACACATAATTGATTAGATAATACCCTTAAATACTTCATTTTCAATCATATATTTGTTTCTCGTTAAAATACTGAGTAAGATATTGAAAAGGGGAGAAGTTCGGTTTTTATTGCATATATCGACGTTTCAGCCGGATTAGAGCGGTTTTACGTATACATCTTCCCTCGGTAATATAAACGGAAAATCAAGAACATTTTAGTTATTTCTAATGAAAACACATTGTTTTTTATCATTTGTATTGGAAACAACATTGTCATATGTCTTTTCTTGGATCTAAATAATACGAAACCTCGCTCTATGATTTGAAGTTAAAATCCTCAAATATGGTTGTATAGTGACTTTTTTCACGTTTTTCATGTAGTTTGATATAACGTAAATATATTCATTTTATCAATATTTCGATACTATTTCATGTAGTATCACGATATGTGATTTGGCCTTCAAATCTCAGAATTTCGCATAATATTGCATTTTAAGCAAGTTTTCTTGCACTTTGTTTCGTACGAAAAATCTTCGAATTTAGCAATATTTTGACGTTTATCATCCCCTTTTCCTTTATTTGATGTAACAAAATATCATCGAATTAGGCAATATTTTGCCGTTTTTCCACGTTTTTGTGAGTTTTCAGTCTATGGGTATTAACTCATTATATATACGATAAAAATGATTTAAACACATATTTGATTAGATAATAACCTTAAATACTTCATTTTCAATCAACTATTTGTTTCTCGTTAAAATACTGAGTAAGATATTGAAAAGGGGAGAAGTTCTGTTTTTATTGCATATATCGACGTTTCAGCCGGAATAGAGCGATTTTCGTGTACATCTTCCATCGGTAATATAAACGGAAAATCAAGAATATTATAGTTAATTCTAATGAAAAAAAAACATTGTTTTTTATCATTTGTATTGGAAACAACATTGTCATAATTCTTTTCTTGGAACTAAATAATACGAAACCTCGCTCTATGATTTGAAGGTAAAATCCTCAAATATGGTAAAATAGTGACTTTTTCACGTTAATCATGTAGTTTGATATTACGCAAATATATTCATTTTTACCAACATTTCGATACTATTTCATGTAGTATCACGATATGTGATTTGGCCTTCAAATCTCAGAATTTCGCATAATATTGCATTTTAAGCAAGCTTTCTTGCATTTTGTTTCGTACGAAAAATCATCGAATTTAGCAATATTTTGACGTTTATCATCCCCTTTTCCTTCATTTCATTTAAACAAAATATCATCGAATTAGGCAATATTTTGCCGTTTCCACGTTTTTGTGAATTTTCAGTCCATGGGTATTAATTCATATATATACGATAAAAATGATGCAAACACATAATTGATTAGATAATAACCATAAATACACCATTTTCAATCATCTATTTGTTTCTCGTTAAAATACTGAGTAAGATATTGAAAAGGGGAGAAGTTCGGTTTTCATTGCATATATCGTCGTTTCAGCCGGATTAGAGCGGTTTTACGTGTACATCTTCCCTCGTTAATATTAACGGAAAATCAAGAACATTATAGTTAATTCTAATGAAAACACATTGTTTTTTATCATTTGTATTGGAAACAACATTGTCATATGTCTTTTCTTGGAACTAAATAATACGAAACCTCGCTCTATGATTTGAAGTTAAAATCCTCAAATATAATTATATAGTGACTTTTTTCACGTTTTTCATGTAGTTTGATATTACGTAAATATATTCATTTTTACCAATATTTCGATACTATTTCATGTAGTATCACGATATGTGATTTGGCCTTCAAATCCCAGAATTTCGCATAATATTGCATTTTAAGCAAGTTTTGTTGCATTTTGTTTCGTACGAAAAATCATCGAATTTAGCAATATTTTAACGTTTATCATCTCCTTTTCCTTCATGTGATTTAAACAAAATATCATCGAATTAGGCAATATTTTGCCGTTTTTCCACGTTTTTGTGAATTTTCCGTCCATGGGTATTAATTCATATATATATACGATAAAAATGATGCAAACACATAATTGATTAGATAATAACTTTAAATACTTCATTTTCAATCATCTATTTGTTTCTCGTTAAAATACTGAGTAAGATATTGAAAAGGGGAGAAGTTTTGTTTTTATTGCATATATCGACGTTTCAGCCGGAATAGAGCGGTTTTACGTGTACATCTTCCATCAGTAATATAAACGGAAAATCAGGAACATTTTAGTTATTTCTAATGAAAACACATTGTTTTTTATCATTTGTATTGGAAACAACATTGTCATATGTCTTTTCTTGGATCTAAATAATACGAAACCTCGCTCTATGATTCTAAGTTAAAATCCTCAAATATGGTTAAATAGTGACTTTTTTCACGATTTTCATGTAGTTTGATATGACGTAAATATATTCATTTTTACCAATTTTTCGATACTATTTCATGTAGTATCAGGATATGTGATTTGGCCATGAAATCTCAAAATTTCGCAAAATATTGCATTTTAAGCAAGTTTTCTTGCATTTTGTTTCGTACGAAAAATCATCGAATTTAGCAATATTTTGACGTTTATCATCCCCTTTTCCTTTATTTGATATAAACAAAATATCATCGAATTAGGCAATATTTTGCCGTTTTTCCACGTTTTTGTGAATTTTCAGTCTATGGGTATTAATTCATTATATATACGATAAAAATGATTTAAACACATAATTGATTAGATAATAACCTTAATTACTTCATTTTCAATCAACTATTTGTTTCTCGTTAAAATACTGAGTAAGATATTGAAAAGGGGAGAAGTTCGGTTTTCATTGCATATATCGACGTTTCAGCCGGATTAGAGCGGTTTTACGTGTACATCTTCCCTCGTTAATATTAACGGAAAATCAAGAACATTATAGTTAATTCTAATGAAAACACATTGTTTTTTATCATTTGTATTGGAAACAACATTGTCATATGTCTTTTCTTGGAACTAAATAATACGAAACCTCGCTCTATGATTTGAAGTTAAAATCCTCAAATATGGTTATATAGTGACTTTTTTCACGTTTTTCATGTAGTTTGATATTACGTAAATATATTCATTTTTACCAATATTTCGATACTATTTCATGTAGTATCACGATATGTGATTTGGCCTTCAAATCCCAGAATTTCGCATAATATTGCATTTTAAGCAAGTTTTGTTGCATTTTGTTTCGTACGAAAAATCATCGAATTTAGCAATATTTTAACGTTTATCATCTCCTTTTCCTTCATGTGATTTAAACAAAATATCATCGAATTAGGCAATATTTTGCCGTTTTTCCACGTTTTTGTGAATTTTCCGTCCATGGGTATTAATTCATATATATATATATATACGATAAAAATGATGCAAACACATAATTGATTAGATAATAACTTTAAATACTTCATTTTCAATCATCTATTTGTTTCTCGTTAAAATACTAAGTAAGATATTGAAAAGGGGAGAAGTTTTGTTTTTATTGCATATATCGACGTTTCAGCCGGAATAGAGCGGTTTTACGTGTACATCTTCCATCAGTAATATAAACGGAAAATCAGGAACATTTTAGTTATTTCTAATGAAAACACATTGTTTTTTATCATTTGTATTGGAAACAACATTGTCATATGTCTTTTCTTGGATCTAAATAATACGAAACCTCGCTCTATGATTCTAAGTTAAAATCCTCAAATATGGTTAAATAGTGACTTTTTTCACGATTTTCATGTAGTTTGATATGACGTAAATATATTCATTTTTACCAATTTTTCGATACTATTTCATGTAGTATCAGGATATGTGATTTGGCCATGAAATCTCAAAATTTCGCAAAATATTGCATTTTAAGCAAGTTTTCTTGCATTTTGTTTCGTACGAAAAATCATCGAATTTAGCAATATTTTGACGTTTATCATCCCCTTTTCCTTTATTTGATATAAACAAAATATCATCGAATTAGGCAATATTTTGCCGTTTTTCCACGTTTTTGTGAATTTTCAGTCTATGGGTATTAATTCATTATATATACGATAAAAATGATTTAAACACATAATTGATTAGATAATAACCGTAATTACTTCATTTTCAATCAACTATTTGTTTCTCGTTAAAATACTGAGTAAGATATTGAAAAGGGGAGAAGTTCGGTTTTTATTGCATATATCGACGTTTCAGCCGGATTAGAGCGGTTTTACGTGTACATATTCCCTCGTTAATATAAACGGAAAATCAAAAACATTTTAGTTATTTCTAATGAAAACACATTGTTTTTTATCATTTGTATTGGAAACAACATTGTCATATGTCTTTTCTTGGATCTAAATAATACGAAACCTCGCTCTATGATTCTAAGTTATAATCCTCAAATATGGTAAAATTGTGAATTTTTTCACGATTTTCTTGTAGTTTTATATTACGTAAATATATTCATTTTTACCAATATTTCAATACTATTTCATGTAGTATCACGATATGTGATTTGGCTTTGAAATCTCAAAATTTCGCAAAATATTGCATTTTAAGCAAGTTTTCTTGCATTTTGTTTCGTACGAAAAATTATCGAATTTAGCAATATTTTAACGTTTATCATCTCCTTTTCCTTCATGTGATTTAAACAAAATATCATCGAATTAGGCAATATTTTGCCGTTTTCCACGTTTTTGTGAATTTTCCGTCCATGTGTATTAATTCATATATATATATATACAATAAAAATGATGCAAACACATAATTGATTAGATAATAACCTTAAATACTTCATTTTCAATCGTCTATTTGTTTCTCGTTAAAATACTGAGTAAGATATTGAAAAGGGGAGAAGTTCGGTTTTTATTGCATATATTGACGTTTCAGCCGGATTAGAGCGGTTTTACGTGTACATATTCCCTCGTTAATATAAACGGAAAATCAAAAACATTTTAGTTATTTCTAATGAAAACACATTGTTTTTTATCATTTGTATTGGAAACAACATTGTCATATGTCTTTTCTTGGATCTAAATAATACGAAACCTCGCTCTATGATTCTAAGTTATAATCCTCAAATATGGTAAAATTGTGAATTTTTTCACGATTTTCTTGTAGTTTGATATTACGTAAATATATTCATTTTTACCAATATTTCAATACTATTTCATGTAGTATCACGATATGTGATTTGGCTTTGAAATCTCAAAATTTCGCTAAATATTGCATTTTAAGCAAGTTTTCTTGCATTTTGTTTCGTACGAAAAATCATCGAATTTAGCATTATTTTGACGTTTATCATCCCCTTTTCCTTCATGTGATTTAAACAAAATATCATCGAATTAGGCAATATTTTGCCGTTTTCCACGTTTTTGTGAATTTTCAGTCCATGGGTATTAATTCATATATATACGATAAAAATGATGCAAACACATAATTGATTAGATAATAACCATAAATACTTCATTTTCAATCATCTATTTGTTTCTCGTTAAAATACTGAGTAAGATATTGAAAAGGGGAGAAGTTCGGTTTTTATTGCATATATCGACGTTTCAGCCGGATTAGAGCGGTTTTACGTGTACATCTTCCCTCGTTAATATAAACGGAAAATCAATAACATTATAGTTAATTCTAATGAAAACACATTGTTTTTTATCATTTGTATTGGAAACAACATTGCCATGTCTTTTCTTGGAACTAAATAATACGAAACCTCGCTCTATGATTTGAAGTTAAAATCCTCAAATATGGTTATATAGTGACTTTTTTCACGTTTTTCATTTAGTATGATATTACGTAAATATATTCACTTTTACCAATATTTCGATACTATTTCATGTAGTATCACGATATGTGATTTGGCCTTCAAATCCCAGAATTTCGCATAATATTGCATTTTAAGCAAGTTTTCTTGCATTTTGTTTCGTACGAAAAATCATCGAATTTAGCAATATTTTGACGTTTATCATCCCCTTTTCCTTCATGTGATTTAAACAAAATATCATCGAATTAGGCAATATTTTGCCGTTTTCCACGTTTTTGTGAATTTTCCGTCCATGGGTATTAATTCATATATATATATATATATATTCGATAAAAATGATGCAAACACATAATTGATTAGATAATAACCTTAAATACTTCATTTTCAATCATCTATTTGTTTCTCGTTAAAATACTGAGTAAGATATTGAAAAAGGGAGAAGTTCGGTTTTTATTGCATATATCGACGTTTCAGCCGGATTAGAGCGGTTTTACGTGTACATATTCCCTCGTTAATATAAACGGAAAATCAAAAACATTTTAGTTATTTCTAATGAAAACACATTGTTTTTTATCATTTGTATTGGAAACAACATTGTCATATGTCTTTTCTTGGATCTAAATAATACGAAACCTCGCTCTATGATTCTAAGTTATAATCCTTAAATATGGTTAAATAGTGACTTTTTTCACGATTTTCATGTAGTTTGATATTACGTAAATATATTCATTTTTACCAATATTTCAATACTATTTCATGTATTATCACGATATGTGATTTGGCTTTGAAATCTCAAAATTTCGCAAAATATTGCATTTTAAGCAAGTTTTCTTGCATTTTGTTTCGTACGAAAAATCATCGAATTTAGCAATATTTTGACGTTTATCATCCCCTTTTCCTTCATGTGATTTAAACAAAATATCATCGAATTAGGCAATATTTTGCCGTTTTTCCACGTTTTTGTGAATTTTCAATCAATGGGTAATAATTCATTATATATACGATAAAAATGATGCAAACACATAATTGATTAGATAATAACCTTAAATACTTCATTTTCAATCAACTATTTGTTTCTCGTTAAAATACTGAGTAAGATATTGAAAAGGGGAGAAGTTCTGTTTTTATTGCATATATCGACGTTTCAGCCGAAAAAGAGCGGTTTTACGTGTACAACTTCCATCAGTAATATAAACGGAAAATCAGGAACATTTTAGTTAATTCTAATGAAAACACATTGATTTTTATCATTTGTATTGGAAACAACATTGTCATATGTCTTTTCTTGGATCTAAATAATACGAAACCTCGCTCTATGATTCTAAGTTAAAATCCTCAAATATGGTTAAATAGTGACTTTTTTCACGTTTTTCATGTAGTTTGATATTACGTAAATATAATCATTTTTACCAATATTTCGATACTATTTCATGTAGTATCACGATATGTGATTTGGTCTTGAAATCTCAGAATTTCGCATAATATTGCATTTTAAGCAAATTTTCTTGCATTTTGTTTCGTACGAAAAATCATCGAATTTAGCAATATTTTGACGTTTATCATTCCCTTTTCCTTTATTTGATTTAAACAAAATATCATCGAATTAGGCAATACTTTGCCGTTTTCCACGTTTTTGTGAATTTTCAGTCCATGGGTATTAATTCATATATATACGATAAAAATGATGCAAACACATAATTGATTAGATAATAACCTTAAATACTTCATTTTCAATCATCTATTTGTTTCTCGTTAAAATACAGAGTAAGATATTGAAAAGGGGATAAGTTCGGTTTTTATTGCATATATCGACGTTTCAGCCGGATTAGAGCGGTTTTACGTGTACATCTTCCCTCGTTAATATAAACGGAAAATCAAAAACATTTTAGTTATTTCTAATGAAAACACATTGTTTTTTATCATTTGTATTGGAAACAACATTGTCATATGTCTTTTTTTGTTTCAAAATAATACGAAACCTCGCTCTATGATTCTAAGTTATAATCCTCAAATATGGTTAAATAGTGACTTTTTTCACGATTTTCATGTAGTTTGATATTACGTAAATATATTCATTTTTACCAATATTTCGATACTATTTCACGTAGTGTCACGATATGTGATTTGGCTTTGAAATCTCAAAATTTCGCATAATATTGCATTTAATCAAGTTTTCTTGCATATTGTTTCGTACGAAAAATCATCGAATTTAGCGGTTTTCACGATATTTTGACGTTTATCATCCCCTTTTCCTTCATGTGATTTAAACAAAATATCATCGAATTAGGCAATATTTTGCCGTTTTCCCCGTTTTTGTGAATTTTCAGTCCATGGGTATTAATTCATATATATACGATAAAAACGATACAAACACATAATTGATTAGATGATAACCATAAATACTTCATTTTCAATCATCTATTTGTTTCTCGTTAAAATACTGAGTAAGATATTGAAAAGGGGAGAAGTTCGGTTTTCATTGCATATATCGACGTTTCAGCCGGATTAGAGCGGTTTTACGTGTACATCTTCCCTCGTTAATATAAACGGAAAATCAAGAACATTATAGTTAATTCTAATGAAAACACATTGTTTTTTATCATTTGTATTGGAAACAACATTGTCATATGTCTTATCTTGGAACTAAATAATACGAAACCTCGCTCTATGACTTTTTTCACGTTTTTCATGTAGTTTGATATTACGTAAATATATTCATTTTTACCAATATTTCGATACTATTTCATGTAGTATCACGATATATGATTTGACCTTCAAATCCCAGAATTTCGCATAATATTGCATTTTAAGCAAGTTTTCTTGCATTTTGTTTCGTACGAAAAATCATCGAATTTAACAATATTTTGACGTTTATCATCCCCTTTTCCTTCATGTGATTCAAACAAAATGTCATCGAATTAGGCAATATTTTGCCGTTTTCCACGTTTTTGTGGATTTTCAGTCCATGGGTATTAATTCATATATATACGATAAAAATGATGCAAACACATAATTTATTAGATAATAACCTTAAATACTTCATTTTCAATCATCTATTTGTTTCTCGTTAAAATACTGAGTAAGATATTGAAAAGGGGAGAAGTTCGGTTTTTATTGCATATATCGACATTTCAGCCGGAATTGAGCGGTTTTACGTGTACATCTTCCATCGTTAATATAAACGGAAAATCAAGAACATTTTAGTTATTTCTAATGAAAACACAATGTTTTATATCATTTGTATTGGAAACAACATTGTCATATGTCTTTTCTTGGATCTAAATAATACGAAACCTCGCTCTATGATTTGAAGATAAAATCCTCAAATATGGTTATATAGTGACTTTTTTCACGTTTTTCATGTAGTTTGATATTACGTAAATATATTCATTTTTACCAATATTTCGAAAACTATTTCATGTAGTATCACGATATGTGATTTGGCCTTCAAATCTCAGAATTTCGCATAATATTGCATTTTAAGCAAGTTTTCTTGCATTTTGTTTCGTACGAAAAATCATCGAATTTAGCAATATTTTGACGTTTTTCCACGTTTTTGTGAATTTTCAGTCTATGGGTATTAATTCATTATATATACGATAAAAATTATGCAAACACATAATTGATTAGATAACTACCTTAAATACTTCATTTTCAATCAACTATTGGTTTCTCGTTAAAATACTGAGTAAGATATTGAAAAGGGGAGAAGTTCTGTTTTTATTGCATATATCGACGTTTCAGCCGAAATAGGGCGGTTTTACGTGTTCATCTTCCATCAGTAATATAAACGGAAAATCAGGAACATTTTAGTTAATTCTAATGAAAACACATTGATTTTTATCTTTTGTATTGGAAACAACATTGTCATATGTCTTTTCTTGGATCTAAATAATACGAAACCTCGCTCTATGATTCTAAGATAAAATCCTCAAATATGGTTAAATAGTGAATTTTCACGTTTTTCATGTAGTTTGATATTACGTAAATATAATCAGTTTTACCAATATTTCGATACTATTTCATGTAGTATCACGATATGTGATTTGGTCTTGAAATTTCAGAATTTCGCATAATATTGCATTTGAAGCAAATTTTCTTGCATTTTATTTCGTACGAAAAATCATCGAATTTAGCAATATTTTGACGTTTATCATTCCCTTTTCCTTTATTTGATTTAAACAAAATATCATCGAATTAGGCAATATTTTGCCGTTTTTCCACGTTTTTGTGAGTTTTCAGTCTATGGGTATTAATTCATTATATATACGATAAAAATGATGCAAACACATAATTGATCAGATAATAACCTTAAATACTTCATTTTCAATCAACTATTTGTTTCTCGTTAAAATACTGAGTAAGATATTGAAAAGGGGAGAAGTTCTGTTTTTATTGCATATATCGACGTTTCAGCCGGAATAGAACGGTTTTACGTGTACATCTTCCATCAGTAATATAAACGGAAAATCAGGAACATTTTTGTTAATTCTAATGAAAACACATTGATTTTTATCATTTGTACTGGAAACAACATTGTCATATGTCTTTTCTTGGATCTAAATAATACGAAACCTCGCTCTATGATTCTAAGTTATAATCCTCAAATATGGTTAAATAGTGACTTTTTTCACGATTTTCATGTAGTTTGATATTACGTAAATATATTCATTTTTACCAATATTTCGATTCTATTTCATGTAGTATCACGATATGTGATTTGGCCTTGAAATCTCAGAATTTCGCATAATATTGCATTTTAAGTAAGTTTTCTTGCATTTTGTTTTGTACGAAAAATCATCGAATTTAGCAATATTTTGACGTTTATCATCCCCTTTTCCTTCATGTGATTCAAACAAAATTTCATCGAATTAGGCAATATTTTGCCGTTTTCCACGTTTTTGTGAATTTTCAGTCCATGGGTACTAATTCATATATATACGATAAAAATGATGCAAACACATAATTGATTAGATAATAACCTTAAATACTTCATTTTCAATCATCTATTTGTTTCTCGTTAAAATACTGAGTAAGATATTGAATAGGGGAGAAGTTCGGTTTTTATTGCATATATCGACGTTTCAGCCGAAATAGGGCGGTTTTACGTGTTCATCTTCCATCAGTAATATAAACGGAAAATCAGGAACATTTTAGTTAATTCTAATGAAAACACATTGATTTTTATCATTTGTATTGGAAACAACATTGTCATATGTCTTTTCTTGGATCTAAATAATACGAAACCTCGCTCTATGATTCTAAGATAAAATCCTCAAATATGGTTAAATAGTGAATTTTCACGTTTTTCATGTAGTTTGATATTACGTAAATATAATCATTTTTACCAATATTTCGATACTATTTCATGTAGTATCACGATATGTGATTTGGTCTTGAAATTTCAGAATTTCGCATAATATTGCATTTTAAGCAAATTTTCTTGCATTTTATTTCGTACGAAAAATCATCGAATTTAGCAATATTTTGACGTTTATCATTCCCTTTTCCTTTATTTGATTTAAACAAAATATCATCGAATTAGGCAATATTTTGCCGTTTTTCCACGTTTTTGTGAGTTTTCAGTCTATGGGTATTAATTCATTATATATACGATAAAAATGATGCAAACACATAATTGATCAGATAATAACCTTAAATACTTCATTTTCAATCAACTATTTGTTTCTCGTTAAAATACTGAGTAAGATATTGAAAAGGGGAGAAGTTCTGTTTTTATTGCATATATCGACGTTTCAGCCGAAATAGAGCGGTTTTACGTGTTCATCTTCCATCAGTAATATAAACGGAAAATCAGGAACATTTTAGTTAATTCTAATGAAAACACATTGATTTTTATCATTTGTATTGGAAACAACATTGTCATATGTCTTTTCTTGGAACTAAATAATACGAAACCTCGCTCTATGATTCTAAGATAAAATCCTCAAATATGGTTAAATAGTGAATTTTCACGTTTTTCATGTAGTTTGATATTAAGTAAATATAATCATTTTTACCAATATTTCGATACTATTTCATGTAGTATCACGATATGTGATTTGGTCTTGAAATTTCAGAATTTCGCATAATATTGCATTTTAAGCAAATTTTCTTGCATTTTATTTCGTACGAAAAATCATCGAATTTAGCAATATTTTGACGTTTATCATTCCCTTTTCCTTTATTTGATTTAAACAAAATATCATCGAATTAGGCAATATTTTGCCGTTTTTCCACGTTTTTGTGAGTTTTCAGTCTATGGGTATTAATTCATTATATATACGATAAAAATGATGCAAACACATATTTGATCAGATAATAAATTTAAATTCTTCATTTTCAATCAACTATTTGTTTCTCGTTAAAATACTGAGTAAGATATTGAAAAGGGGAGAAGTTCTGTTTTTATTGCATATATCGACGTTTCAGCCGAAATAGAGCGGTTTTACGTGTTCATCTTCCATCAGTAATATAAACGGAAAATCAGGAACATTTTAGTTAATTCTAATGAAAACACATTGATTTTTATCATTTGTATTGGAAACAACATTGTCATATGTCTTTTCTTGGATCTAAATAATACGAAACCTCGCTCTATGATTCTAAGTTAAAATCCTCAAATATGGTTAAATAGTGACTTTTTTCACGTTTTTCATGTAGTTTGATATTACGTAAATATAATCATTTTTACCAATATTACGATACTATTTCATGTAGTATCACGATATGTGATTTGGTCTTGAAATCTCAGAATTTCGCATAATATTGCATTTTAAGCAAATTTTCTTGCATTTTGTTTCGTACGAAAAATCATCGAATTTAGCAATATTTTGACGTTTATCATTCCCTTTTCCTTTATTTGATTTAAACAAAATATCATCGAATTAGGCAATATTTTGCCGTTTTTCCACGTTTTTGTGAGTTTTCAGTCTATGGGTATTAATTCATTATATATACGATAAAAATGATGCAAACACATAATTGATTAGATAATAACCTTAAATACTTCATTTTCAATCATCTATTTGTTTCTCGTTAAAATACTGAGTAAGATATTGAAAAGGGGAGAAGTTCTGTTTTTATTGCATATATCGACGTTTCAGCCGGATTAGAGCGGTTTTACGTGTACATCTTCCATCGTTAATATAAACGGAAAATCAAGAACATTTTAGTTATTTCTAATGAAAACACATTGTTTTATATCATTTGTATTGGAAACAACATTGTCATATGTCTTTTCTTGGATCTAAATAATACGAAACCTCGCTCTATGATTTGAAGATAAAATCCTCAAATATGGTTATATAGTGACTTTTTTCACGTTTTTCATGTAGTTTGATATTACGTAAATATATTCATTTTTACCAATATTTCGAAAACTATTTCATGTAGTATCACGATATGTGATTTGGCCTTCAAATCTCAGAATTTCGCATAATATTGCATTTTAAGCAAGTTTTCTTGCATTTTGTTTCGTACGAAAAATCATCGAATTTAGCAATATTTTGACGTTTTTCCACGGTTTTGTGAATTTTCAGTCTATGGGTATTAATTCATTATATATACGATAAAAATTATGCAAACACATAATTGATTAGATAATTACCTTAAATACTTCATTTTCAATCAACTATTGGTTTCTCGTTAAAATACTGAGTAAGATATTGAAAAGGGGAGAAGTTCTGTTTTTATTGCATATATCGACGTTTCAGCCGAAATAGGGCGGTTTTACGTGTTCATCTTCCATCAGTAATATAAACGGAAAATCAGGAACATTTTAGTTAATTCTAATGAAAACACATTGATTTTTATCATTTGTATTGGAAACAACATTGTCATATGTCTTTTCTTGGATCTAAATAATACGAAACCTCGCTCTATGATTCTAAGATAAAATCCTCAAATATGGTTAAATAGTGAATTTTCACGTTTTTCATGTAGTTTGATATTACGTAAATATAATCATTTTTACCAATATTTCGATACTATTTCATGTAGTATCACGATATGTGATTTGGTCTTGAAATTTCAGAATTTCGCATAATATTGCATTTTAAGTAAATTTTCTTGCATTTTATTTCGTACGAAAAATCATCGAATTTAGCAATATTTTGACGTTTATCATTCCCTTTTCCTTTATTTGATTTAAACAAAATATCATCGAATTAGGCAATATTTTGCCGTTTTTCCACGTTTTTGTGAGTTTTCAGTCTATGGGTATTAATTCATTATATATACGATAAAAATGATGCAAACACATAATTGATCAGATAATAACCTTAAATACTTCATTTGCAATCAACTATTTGTTTCTCGTTAAAATACTGAGTAAGATATTGAAAAGGGGAGAAGTTCTGTTTTTATTGCATATATCGACGTTTCAGCCGGAATAGAGCGGTTTTACGTGTACATCTTCCATCAGTAATATAAACGGAAAATCAGGAATATTTTAGTTAATTCTATTGAAAACACATTGATTTTTATCATTTGTATTGGAAACCACATTGTCATATGTCTTTTCTTGGATCTAAATAATACGAAACCTCGCTCTATGATTCTAAGTTAAAATCCTCAAATATGGTTAAATAGTGACTTTTTTCACGATTTTTATGTAGTTTGATATTACGTAAATATATTCATTTTTACCAATATTTCGATACTATTTCATGTAGTATCACGATATGTGATTTGGCCTTGAAATCTCAGAATTTCGCAAAATATTGTATTTTAAGCAAGTTTTCTTGCATTTTTTTCGTACGAAAAATCATCGAATTTAGCAATATTTTGACGTTTATCATCCCCTTTTCCTTCATGTGATTCAAACAAAATGTCATCGAATTAGGCAATATTTTGCCGTTTTCCACGTTTTTGTGAATTTTGAGTCCATGGGTATTAATTCATATATATACGATAAAAATGATGCAAACACATAATTGATTAGATAATAACCTTAAATACTTCATTTTCAATCATCTATTTGTTTCTCGTTAAAATACTGAGTAAGATATTGAAAAGGGGAGAAGTTCTGTTTTTATTGCATATATCGACGTTTCAGCCGAAATAGAGCGGTTTTACGTGTTCATCTTCCATCAGTAATATAAACGGAAAATCAGGAACATTTTAGTTAATTCTAATGAAAACACATTGATTTTTATCATTTGTATTGGAAACAACATTGTCATATGTCTTTTCTTGGATCTAAATAATACGAAACCTCGCTCTATGATTCTAAGTTAAAATCCTCAAATATGGTTAAATAGTGACTTTTTTCACGTTTTTCATGTAGTTTGATATTACGTAAATATAATCATTTTTACCAATATTACGATACTATTTCATGTAGTATCACGATATGTGATTTGGTCTTGAAATCTCAGAATTTCGCATAATATTGCATTTTAAGCAAATTTTCTTGCATTTTGTTTCGTACGAAAAATCATCGAATTTAGCAATATATTGACGTTTATCATTCCCTTTTCCTTTATTTGATTTAAACAAAATATCATCGAATTAGGCAATATTTTGCCGTTTTTCCACGTTTTTGTGAGTTTTCAGTCTATGGGTATTAATTCATTATATATACGATAAAAATGATGCAAACACATAATTGATCAGATAATAACCTTAAATACTTCATTTTCAATCAACTATTTGTTTCTCGTTAAAATACTGAGTAAGATATTGAAAAAGGAAGAAGTTCTGTTTTTATTGCATATATCGACGTTTCAGCCGGAATAGAACGGTTTTACGTGTACATCTTCCATCAGTAATATAAACGGAAAATCAGGAACATTTTTGTTAATTCTAATGAAAACACATTGATTTTTATCATTTGTACTGGAAACAACATTGTCATATGTCTTTTCTTGGATCTAAATAATACGAAACCTCGCTCTATGATTCTAAGTTATAATCCTCAAATATGGTTAAATAGTGACTTTTTTCACGATTTTCATGTAGTTTGATATTACGTAAATATATTCATTTTTACCAATATTTCGATTCTATTTCATGTAGTATCACGATATGTGATTTGGCCTTGAAATCTCAGAATTTCGCATAATATTGCATTTTAAGTAAGTTTTCTTGCATTTTGTTTTGTACGAAAAATCATCGAATTTAGCAATATTTTGACGTTTATCATCCCCTTTTCCTTCATGTGATTCAAACAAAATGTCATCGAATTAGGCAATATTTTGCCGTTTTCCACGTTTTTGTGAATTTTCAGTCCATGGGTACTAATTCATATATATACGATAAAAATGATGCAAACACATAATTGATTAGATAATAACCTTAAATACTTCATTTTCAATCATCTATTTGTTTCTCGTTAAAATACTGAGTAAGATATTGAATAGGGGAGAAGTTCGGTTTTTATTGCATATATCGACGTTTCAGCCGGAATAGAGCGGTTTTACGTGTACATCTTCCATCAGTAATATAAACGGAAAATCAGGAATATTTTAGTTAATTCTATTGAAAACACATTGATTTTTATCATTTGTATTGGAAACCACATTGTCATATGTCTTTTCTTGGATCTAAATAATACGAAACCTCGCTCTATGATTCTAAGTTAAAATCCTCAAATATGGTTAAATAGTGACTTTTTTCACGATTTTTATGTAGTTTGATATTACGTAAATATATTCATTTTTACCAATATTTCGATACTATTTCATGTAGTATCACGATATGTGATTTGGCCTTGAAATCTCAGAATTTCGCAAAATATTGTATTTTAAGCAAGTTTTCTTGCATTTTTTTCGTACGAAAAATCATCGAATTTAGCAATATTTTGACGTTTATCATCCCCTTTTCCTTCATGTGATTCAAAGAAATGTCATCGAATTAGGCAATATTTTGCCGTTTTCCACGTTTTTGTGAATTTTGAGTCCATGGGTATTAATTCATATATATACGATAAAAATGATGCAAACACATAATTGATTAGATAATAACCTTAAATGCTTCATTTTCAATCATCTATTTGTTTCTCGTTAAAATACTGAGTAAGATATTGAAAAGGGGAGAAGTTCGGTTTTTATTGCATATATCGACGTTTCAGCCGGATTAGAGCGGTTTTACGTGTACATCTTCCATCGTTAATATAAACGGAAAATCAAGAACATTTTAGTTATTTCTAATGAAAACACATTGTTTTATATCATTTGTATTGGAAACAACATTGTCATATGTCTTTTCTTGGATCTAAATAATACGAAACCTCGCTCTATGATTTGAAGTTAAAATCCTCAAATATGGTTATATAGTGACTTTTTTCACGTTTTTCATGTAGTTTGATATTACGTAAATATATTCATTTTTACCAATATTTCGATACTATTTCATGTAGTATCACGATAGGTGATTTGGCCTTCAAATCTCAGAATTTCGCATAATATTGCATTTTAGGCAAGTTTTCTTGCATTTTGTTTCGTACGAAAAATCATCGAATTTAGCAATATTTTGACGTTTATCATCCCCTTTTCCTTCATGTGATTCAAACAAAATGTCATCGAATTAGGCAATATTTTGCCGTTTTCCACGTTTTTGTGAATTTTCAGTCTATGGGTTTTTGTGAATTTTCAGTCCATATATTCATATATATACGATAAAAATGATGCAAACACATAATTGATTAGATAATAACCTTAAATACTTCATTTTCAATCATCTATTTGTTTCTCGTTAAAATACTGAGTAAGATATTGAAAAGGGGAGAAGTTCGGTTTTTATTGCATATATCGACGTTTCAGCCGGATTAGAGCGGTTTTACGTGTACATCTTCCATCGTTAATATAAACGGAAAATCTAGAACATTTTAGTTATTTCTAATGAAAACACATTGTTTTATATCATTTGTATTGGAAACAACATTGTCATATGTCTTTTCTTGGATCTAAATAATACGAAACCTCGCTCTATGATTTGAAGTTAAAATCCTCAAATATGGTTAAATAGTGACTTTTTTCACGTTTTTCATGTAGTTTGATATTACGTAAATATAATCATTTTTACCAATATTACGATACTATTTCATGTAGTATCACGATATGTGATTTGGTCTTGAAATCTCAGAATTTCGCATAATATTGCATTTTAAGCAAATTTTCTTGCATTTTGTTTCGTACGAAAAATCATCGAATTTAGCAATATATTGACGTTTATCATTCCCTTTTCCTTTATTTGATTTGAACAAAATATCATCGAATTAGGCAATATTTTGCCGTTTTTCCACGTTTTTGTGAGTTTTCAGTCTATGGGTATTAATTCATTATATATACGATAAAAATGATGCAAACACATAATTGATCAGATAATAACCTTAAATACTTCATTTTCAATCAACTATTTGTTTCTCGTTAAAATACTGAGTAAGATATTGAAAAAGGAAGAAGTTCTGTTTTTATTGCATATATCGACGTTTCAGCCGGAATAGAACGGTTTTACGTGTACATCTTCCATCAGTAATATAAACGGAAAATCAGGAATATTTTAGTTAATTCTATTGAAAACACATTGATTTTTATCATTTGTATTGGAAACCACATTGTCATATGTCTTTTCTTGGATCTAAATAATACGAAACCTCGCTCTATGATTCTAAGTTAAAATCCTCAAATATGGTTAAATAGTGACTTTTTTCACGATTTTTATGTAGTTTGATATTACGTAAATATATTCATTTTTACCAATATTTCGATACTATTTCATGTAGTATCACGATATGTGATTTGGCCTTGAAATCTCAGAATTTCGCAAAATATTGTATTTTAAGCAAGTTTTCTTGCATTTTTTTCGTACGAAAAATCATCGAATTTAGCAATATTTTGACGTTTATCATCCCCTTTTCCTTCATGTGATTCAAAGAAATGTCATCGAATTAGGCAATATTTTGCCGTTTTCCACGTTTTTGTGAATTTTGAGTCCATGGGTATTAATTCATATATATACGATAAAAATGATGCAAACACATAATTGATTAGATAATAACCTTAAATGCTTCATTTTCAATCATCTATTTGTTTCTCGTTAAAATACTGAGTAAGATATTGAAAAGGGGAGAAGTTCGGTTTTTATTGCATATATCGACGTTTCAGCCGGATTAGAGCGGTTTTACGTGTACATCTTCCATCGTTAATATAAACGGAAAATCAAGAACATTTTAGTTATTTCTAATGAAAACACATTGTTTTATATCATTTGTATTGGAAACAACATTGTCATATGTCTTTTCTTGGATCTAAATAATACGAAACCTCGCTCTATGATTTGAAGTTAAAATCCTCAAATATGGTTATATAGTGACTTTTTTCACGTTTTTCATGTAGTTTGATATTACGTAAATATATTCATTTTTACCAATATTTCGATACTATTTCATGTAGTATCACGATAGGTGATTTGGCCTTCAAATCTCAGAATTTCGCATAATATTGCATTTTAGGCAAGTTTTCTTGCATTTTGTTTCGTACGAAAAATCATCGAATTTAGCAATATTTTGACGTTTATCATCCCCTTTTCCTTCATGTGATTCAAACAAAATGTCATCGAATTAGGCAATATTTTGCCGTTTTCCACGTTTTTGTGAATTTTCAGTCTATGGGTTTTTGTGAATTTTCAGTCCATATATTCATATATATACGATAAAAATGATGCAAACACATAATTGATTAGATAATAACCTTAAATACTTCATTTTCAATCATCTATTTGTTTCTCGTTAAAATACTGAGTAAGATATTGAAAAGGGGAGAAGTTCGGTTTTTATTGCATATATCGACGTTTCAGCCGGATTAGAGCGGTTTTACGTGTACATCTTCCATCGTTAATATAAACGGAAAATCTAGAACATTTTAGTTATTTCTAATGAAAACACATTGTTTTATATCATTTGTATTGGAAACAACATTGTCATATGTCTTTTCTTGGATCTAAATAATACGAAACCTCGCTCTATGATTTGAAGTTAAAATCCTCAAATATGGTTAAATAGTGACTTTTTTCACGTTTTTCATGTAGTTTGATATTACGTAAATATAATCATTTTTACCAATATTACGATACTATTTCATGTAGTATCACGATATGTGATTTGGTCTTGAAATCTCAGAATTTCGCATAATATTGCATTTTAAGCAAATTTTCTTGCATTTTGTTTCGTACGAAAAATCATCGAATTTAGCAATATATTGACGTTTATCATTCCCTTTTCCTTTATTTGATTTAAACAAAATATCATCGAATTAGGCAATATTTTGCCGTTTTTCCACGTTTTTGTGAGTTTTCAGTCTATGGGTATTAATTCATTATATATACGATAAAAATGATGCAAACACATAATTGATCAGATAATAACCTTAAATACTTCATTTTCAATCAACTATTTGTTTCTCGTTAAAATACTGAGTAAGATATTGAAAAAGGAAGAAGTTCTGTTTTTATTGCATATATCGACGTTTCAGCCGGAATAGAACGGTTTTACGTGTACATCTTCCATCAGTAATATAAACGGAAAATCAGGAACATTTTTGTTAATTCTAATGAAAACACATTGATTTTTATCATTTGTACTGGAAACAACATTGTCATATGTCTTTTCTTGGATCTAAATAATACGAAACCTCGCTCTATGATTCTAAGTTATAATCCTCAAATATGGTTAAATAATGACTTTTTTCACGATTTTCATGTAGTTTGATATTACGTAAATATATTCATTTTTACCAATATTTCGATTCTATTTCATGTAGTATCACGATATGTGATTTGGCCTTGAAATCTCAGAATTTCGCATAATATTGCATTTTAAGTAAGTTTTCTTGCATTTTGTTTTGTACGAAAAATCATCGAATTTAGCAATATTTTGACGTTTATCATCCCCTTTTCCTTCATGTGATTCAAACAAAATGTCATCGAATTATGCAATATTTTGCCGTTTTCCACGTTTTTGTGAATTTTCAGTCCATGGGTACTAATTCATATATATACGATAAAAATGATGCAAACACATAATTGATTAGATAATAACCTTAAATACTTCATTTTCAATCATCTATTTGTTTCTCGTTAAAATACTGAGTAAGATATTGAATAGGGGAGAAGTTCGGTTTTTATTGCATATATCGACGTTTCAGCCGGAATAGAGCGGTTTTACGTGTACATCTTCCATCAGTAATATAAACGGAAAATCAGGAATATTTTAGTTAATTCTATTGAAAACACATTGATTTTTATCATTTGTATTGGAAACCACATTGTCATATGTCTTTTCTTGGATCTAAATAATACGAAACCTCGCTCTATGATTCTAAGTTAAAATCCTCAAATATGGTTAAATAGTGACTTTTTTCACGATTTTTATGTAGTTTGATATTACGTAAATATATTCATTTTTACCAATATTTCGATACTATTTCATGTAGTATCACGATATGTGATTTGGCCTTGAAATCTCAGAATTTCGCAAAATATTGTATTTTAAGCAAGTTTTCTTGCATTTTTTTCGTACGAAAAATCATCGAATTTAGCAATATTTTGACGTTTATCATCCCCTTTTCCTTCATGTGATTCAAAGAAATGTCATCGAATTAGGCAATATTTTGCCGTTTTCCACGTTTTTGTGAATTTTGAGTCCATGGGTATTAATTCATATATATACGATAAAAATGATGCAAACACATAATTGATTAGATAATAACCTTAAATACTTCATTTTCAATCATCTATTTGTTTCTCGTTAAAATACTGAGTAAGATATTGAAAAGGGGAGAAGTTCGGTTTTTATTGCATATATCGACGTTTCAGCCGGATTAGAGCGGTTTTACGTGTACATCTTCCATCGTTAATATAAACGGAAAATCAAGAACATTTTAGTTATTTCTAATGAAAACACATTGTTTTATATCATTTGTATTGGAAACAACATTGTCATATGTCTTTTCTTGGATCTAAATAATACGAAACCTCGCTCTATGATTTGAAGTTAAAATCCTCAAATATGGTTATATAGTGACTTTTTTCACGTTTTTCATGTAGTTTGATATTACGTAAATATATTCATTTTTACCAATATTTCGATACTATTTCATGTAGTATCACGATAGGTGATTTGGCCTTCAAATCTCAGAATTTCGCATAATATTGCATTTTAGGCAAGTTTTCTTGCATTTTGTTTCGTACGAAAAATCATCGAATTTAGCAATATTTTGACGTTTATCATCCCCTTTTCCTTCATGTGATTCAAACAAAATGTCATCGAATTAGGCAATATTTTGCCGTTTTCCACGTTTTTGTGAATTTTCAGTCCATGGGTTTTTGTGAATTTTCAGTCCATATATTCATATATATACGATAAAAATGATGCAAACACATAATTGATTAGATAATAACCTTAAATACTTCATTTTCAATCATCTATTTGTTTCTCGTTAAAATACTGAGTAAGATATTGAAAAGGGGAGAAGTTCGGTTTTTATTGCATATATCGACGTTTCAGCCGGATTAGAGCGGTTTTACGTGTACATCTTCCATCGTTAATATAAACGGAAAATCTAGAACATTTTAGTTATTTCTAATGAAAACACATTGTTTTATATCATTTGTATTGGAAACAACATTGTCATATGTCTTTTCTTGGATCTAAATAATACGAAACCTCGCTCTATGATTTGAAGTTAAAATCCTCAAATATGGTTATATAGTGACTTTTTTCACGTTTTTCATGTAGTTTGATATTACGTAAATATATTCATTTTTACCAATATTTCGATACTATTTCATGTAGTATCACGATATGTGATTTGGCCTTGAAATCTCAGAATTTCGCAAAATATTGTATTTTAAGCAAGTTTTCTTGCATTTTTTTCGTACGAAAAATCATCGAATTTAGCAATATTTTGACGTTTATCATCCCCTTTTCCTTCATGTGATTCAAACAAAATGTCATCGAATTAGGCAATATTTTGCCGTTTTCCACGTTTTTGTGAATTTTCAGTCCATGGGTTTTTGTGAATTTTCAGTCCATATATTCATATATATACGATAAAAATGATGCAAACACATAATTGATTAGATAATAACCTTAAATACTTCATTTTCAATCATCTATTTGTTTCTCGTTAAAATACTGAGTAAGATATTGAAAAGGGGAGAAGTTCGGTTTTTATTGCATATATCGACGTTTCAGCCGGATTAGAGCGGTTTTACGTGAACATCTTCCATCGTTAATATAAACGGAAAATCTAGAACATTTTAGTTATTTCTAATGAAAACACATTGTTTTATATCATTTGTATTGGAAACAACATTGTCATATGTCTTTTCTTGGATCTAAATAATACGAAACCTCGCTCTATGATTTGAAGTTAAAATCCTCAAATATGGTTATATAGTGACTTTTTTCACGTTTTTCATGTAGTTTGATATTACGTAAATATATTCATTTTTACCAATATTTCGATACTATTTCATGTAGTATCACGATATGTGATTTGGCCTTCAAATCTCAGAATTTCGCATAATATTGCATTTTAAGCAAGTTTTCTTGCATTTTGTTTCGTACGAAAAATCATCGAATTTAGCAATATTTTGACGTTTTTCCACGTTTTTGTGAATTTTCAGTCTATGGGTATTAATTCATTATATATACGATAAAAATGATGCAAACACATAATTGATTAGATAACTACCTTAAATACTTCATTTTCAATCAACTATTTGTTTCTCGTTAAAATACTGAGTAAGATATTGAAAAGGGGAGAAGTTCTGTTTTTATTGCATATATCGACGTTTCAGCCGAAATAGGGCGGTTTTACGTGTTCATCTTCCATCAGTAATATAAACGGAAAATCAGGAACATTTTAGTTAATTCTAATGAAAACACATTGATTTTTATCATTTGTATTGGAAACAACATTGTCATATGAATTTTCTTGGATCTAAATAATACGAAACCTCGCTCTATGATTCTAAGTTAAAATCCTCAAATATGGTTAAATAGTGAATTTTCACGTTTTTCATGTAGTTTGATATTACGTAAATATAATCATTTTTACCAATATTTCGATACTATTTCATGTAGTATCACGATATGTGATTTGGTCTTGAAATCTCAGAATTTCGCATAATATTGCATTTTAAGCAAATTTTCTTGCATTTTGTTTCGTACGAAAAATCATCGAATTTAGCAATATTTTGACGTTTATCATTCCCTTTTCCTTTATTTGATTTAAACAAAATATCATCGAATTAGGCAATATTTTGCCGTTTTTCCACGTTTTTATGAGTTTTCAGTCTATGGGTATTAATTCATTATATATACGATAAAAATGATGCAAACACATAATTGATCAGATAATAACCTTAAATACTTCATTTTCAATCAACTATTTGTTTCTCGTTAAAATACTGAGTAAGATATTGAAAAGGGGAGAAGTTCTGTTTTTATTGCATATATCGACGTTTCAGCCGGAATAGAGCGGTTTTACGTGTACATCTTCCATCAGTAATATAAACGGAAAATCAGGAACATTTTTGTTAATTCTAATGAAAACACATTGATTTTTATCATTTGTATTGGAAACAACATTGTCATATGTCTTTTCTTGGATCTAAATAATACGAAACCTCGCTCTATGATTCTAAGTTATAATCCTCAAATATGGTTAAATAATGACTTTTTTCACGATTTTCATGTAGTTTGATATTACGTAAATATATTCATTTTTACCAATATTTCGATTCTATTTCATGTAGTATCACGATATGTGATTTGGCCTTGAAATCTCAGAATTTCGCATAATATTGCATTTTAAGCAAGTTTTCTTGCATTTTGTTTCGTACGAAAAATCATCGAATTTAGCAATATTTTGACGTTTATCATCCCCTTTTCCTTCATTTGATTTAAACAAAATATCATCGAATTAGGCAATATTTTGCCGTTTTCCACGTTTTTGTGAATTTTCCGTCCATGGGTATTAATTCATATATATACGATAAAAATGATGCAAACACATAATTGATTAGATAATAACCTTAAATACTTCGTTTTCAATCATCTATTTGTTTCTCGTTAAAATCCAGAGTAAGATATTGAAAAAGGGAGAAGTTCGGTTTTTATTGCATATATCGACGTTTCAGCCGGATTAGAGCGGTTTTACGTGTACATCTTCCCTCGTTAATATAATCGGAAAATCAAAAACATTTTAGTTATTTCTAATGAAAACACATTGTTTTTTATCATTTGTATTGGAAACAACATTGTCATTTGTCTTTTCTTGGATCTAAATAATACGAAACCTCGCTCTATGATTCTAAGTTATAATCCTCAAATATGGTTAAATAGTGACTTTTTTCACGATTTTCATGTAGTTTGATATTACGTAAATATATTCATTTTTACCAATATTTCAATACTATTTCATGTAGTATCACGATATGTGATTTGGCTTTGAAATCTCAAAATTTCGCAAAATATTGCATTTTAAGCAAGTTTTCTTGCATTTTGTTTCGTACGAAAAATCATCGAATTTAGCAATATTTTGACGTTTATCATCCCCTTTTCCTTCATGTGATTTAAACAAAATATCATCGAATTAGGCAATATTTTGCCGTTTTCCATGTTTTTGTGAATTTTCAGTCCATGGGTATTAATTCATATATATACGATAAAAATGATGCAAACACATAATTGATTAGATAATAACCATAAATACTTCATTTTCAATCATCTATTTGTTTCTCGTTAAAATACTGAGTAAGATATTGAAAAGGGGAGAAGTTCGGTTTTTATTGCATATATCGACGTTTCAGCCGGATTAGAGCGGTTTTACGTGTACATCTTCCCTCGTTAATATAAATGGAAAATCAATAACATTATAGTTGATTCTAATGAAAACACATTGTTTTTTATCATTTGTATTGGAAACAACATTGTCATATGTCTTTTCTTGGAACAAAATAATACGAAACCTCGCTCTATGATTTGAAGTTAAATCCTCATATATGGTTATATAGTGACTTTTTTCACGTTTTTCATGTAGTTTGATATTACGTAAATATATTCATTTTTACCAATATTTCGATACTATTTCATGTAGTATCACGATATGAGATTTAGCCTTCAAATCTCAAAATTTCGCAAAATATTGCATTTTAAGCAAGTTTTCTTGCATTTTGTTTCGTACGAAAAATCATCGAATTTAGCAATATTTTGACGTTTGTCATCCCCTTTTCCTTCATGTGATTTAAACAAAATATCATCGAATTAGGCAATATTTTGCCGTTTTCCACGTTTTTGTGAATTTTCAGTCCATGGGTATTAATTCATATATATACGATAAAAATGATGCAAACACATAATTGATTAGATAATAACCATAAATACTTCATTTTCAATCATCTATTTGTTTCTCGTTAAAATACTGAGTAAGATATTGAAAAGGGGAGAAGGTCGGTTTTTATTGCATATATCGACGTTTCAGCCGGATTAGAGCGGTTTTACGTGTACATCTTCCCTCGTTAATATAAACGGAAAATCAATAACATTATAGTTAATTCTAATGAAAACACATTGTTTTTTATCATTTGTATTAGAAACAACATTGTCATATGTCTTTTTTTGGAACTAAATAATACGAAACCTCGCTCTATGATTTGAAGTTAAAATCCTCAAATATGGTTATATAGTGACTTTTTTCACGTTTTTCATGTAGTTTGATATTACGTAAATATATTCATTTTTACCAATATTTCGATACTATTTCATGTAGTATCACGATATGAGATTTGGCCTTCAAATCTCAGAATTTTGCATAATATTGCATTTTAAGCAAGTTTTCTTGCATTTTGTTTCGTACGAAAAATCATCGAATTTAGTAATATTTTGACGTTTATCATCCCCTTTTCCTTTATTTGATTTAAACAAAATATCATCGAATGAGGCAATATTTTGCCGTTTTTCCACGTTTTTGTGAATTTTCAGTCTATGGGTATTAATTCATTATATATACGATAAAAATGATGCAAACACATAATTGATTAGATAATAACCTTAAATACTTCATTTTCAATCAACTATTTGTTTCTCGTTAAAATACTGAGTAAGATATTGAAAAGGGGAGAAGTTCTGTTTTTATTGCATATATCGACGTTTCAGCCGAAATAGAGCGGTTTTACGTGTTCATCTTCCATCAGTAATATAAACGGAAAATCAGGAACATTTTAGTTAATTCTAATGAAAACACATTGATTTTTATCATTTGTATTGGAAACAACATTGTCATATGTCTTTTCTTGGATCTAAATAATACGAAACCTCGCTCTATGATTCTAAGTTAAAATCCTCAAATATGGTTAAATAGTGACTTTTTTCACGATTTTCATGTAGTTTGATATTACGTAAATATCATCATTTTTACCAATATTTCGATACTATTTCATGTAGTATCACGATATGTGATTTCGTCTTGAAATCTCAGAATTTCGCATAATATTGCATTTTAAGCAAATTTTCTTGCATTTTGTTTCGTACGAAAAATCATCGAATTTAGCAATATTTTGACGTTTATCATTCCCTTTTCCTTTATTTGATTTAAACAAAATATCATCGAATTAGGCAATATTTTGCCGTTTTTCCACGTTTTTGTGAATTTTCAGTCTATGGGTATTAATTCATTATATTTACGATTAAAATGATGCAAACACATAATTGATCAGATAATAACCTTAAATACTTCATTTTCAATCAACTATTTGTTTCTCGTTAAAATACTGAGTAAGATATTGAAAAGGGGAGAAGTACGGTTTTTATTGCATATATCGACGTTTCAGCCGGAATAGAGCGGTTTTACGCGTACATCTTCCATCAGTAATATAAACGGAAAATCAGGAACATTTAATTAATTCTAATGAAAACCCATTGATTTTTATCATTTGTATTGGAAACAACATTGTCATATGTCTTTTCTTGGATCTAAATAATACGAAACCTCGCTCTATGATTCTAAGTTATAATCCTCAAATATGGTTAAATAGTGACTTTTTTCACGATTTTCATGTAGTTTGATATTACGTAAATATATTCATTTTTACAAATATTTCGATTCTATTTCATGTAGTATCACGATATGTGATTTGGCCTTGAAATCTCAGAATTTCGCATAATATTGCATTTTAAGCAAGTTTTCTTGCATTTTGTTTCGTACGAAAAATCATCGAATTTAGCAATATTTTGACGTTTATCATCCCCTTTTCCTTCATTTGATTTAAACAAAATATCATCGAATTAGGCAATATTTTGCCGTTTTCCACGTTTTTGTGAATTTTCAGTCCATGGGTATTAATTCATATATATACGATAAAAATGATGCAAACACATAATTGATTAGATAATAACCTTAAATACTTCGTTTTCAATCATCTTTTTGTTTCTCGTTAAAATACAGAGTAAGATATTGAAAAGGGGAGAAGATCGGTTTTTATTGCATATATCGACGTTTCAGCCGGATTAGAGCGGTTTTACGTGTACATCTTCCCTCGTTAATATAATCGGAAAATCAAAAACATTTTAGTTATTTCCAATGAAAACACATTGTTTTTTATCATTTGTATTGGAAACAACATTGTCATTTGTCTTTTCTTGGATTTAAATAATACGAAACCTCGCTCTATGATACTAAGTTATAATCCTCAAATATGGTTAAATAGTGACTTTTTTCACGATTTTCATGTAGTTTGATATTACGTAAATATATTCATTTTTTACCAATATTTCAATACTATTTCATGTGGTATCACGAAATGTGATTTGGCTTTGAAATCTCAAAATTTCGCAAAATATTGCATTTTAAGCAAGTTTTCTTGCATTTTGTTTCGTACGAAAAATCATCGAATTTAGCAATATTTTGACGTTTATCATCACCTTTTCCTTCATGTGATTTAAACAAAATATCATCGAATTAGGCAATATTTTGCCGTTTTCCACGTTTTTGTGAATTTTCAGTCCATGGGTATTAATTCATATATATACGATAAAATGATGCAAACACATAATTGATTAGATAATAACCATAAATACTTCATTTTCAATCATCTATTTGTTTCTCGTTAAAATACTGAGTAAGATATTGAAAAGGGGAGAAGTTCGGTTTTTATTGCATATATCGACGTTTCAGCCGGATTAGAGCGGTTTTACGTGTACATCTTCCCTCGTTAATATAAACGAAAAATCAATAACATTATAGTTAATTCTAATGAAAACACATTGTTTTTTTATCATTTGTATTGGAAACAACATTGTCATATGTCTTTTCTTGGAACTAAATAATACGAAACCTCGCTCTATGATTTGAAGTTAAAATCCTCAAATATGGTTATATAGTGACTTTGTTCACGTTTTTCATGTAGTTTGATATTACGTAAATATATTCATTTTTACCAATATTTCGATACTATTTCATGTAGTATCACGATATGAGATTTGGCCTTCAAATCTCAGAATTTCGCATAATATTGCATTTTAAGCAAGTTTTCTTGCATTTTGTTTCGTACGAAAAATCATCGAATTTAGCAATATTTTGACGTTTATCATCCCCTTTTCCTTTATTTGATTTAAACAAAATATCATCGAATTAGGCAATATTTTGCCGTTTTTCCACGTTTTTGTGAATTTTCAGTCTATGGGTATTAATTCATTATATATACGATAAAAATGATGCAAACACATAATTGATTAGATAATAACCTTAAATACTTCATTTTCAATCAACTATTTGTTTCTCGTTAAAATACTGAGTAAGATATTGAAAAGGGGAGAAGTTCTGTTTTTATTGCATTTATCGACGTTTCAGCCGAAATAGAGCGGTTTTACGTGTTCATCTTCCATCAGTAATATAAACGGAAAATCAGGAACATTTTAGTTAATTCTAATGAAAACACATTGATTTTTATCATTTGTATTGGAAACAACATTGTCATATGTCTTTTCTTGGATCTAAATAATACGAAACCTCGCTCTATGATTCTAAGTTAAAATCCTCAAATATGGTTAAATAGTGACTTTTTTCACGATTTTCATGTAGTTTGATATTACGTAAATATATTCATTTTTACCAATTTTTCGATACTATTTCATGTAGTGTCACGATATGTGATTTGGCCATGAAATATCAGAATTTCGCATAATATTGCATTTTAAGCAAGTTTTCTTGCATTTTGTTTCGTACGAAAAATCATCGAATTTAGCAATATTTTCACGTTTATCATCCCCTTTTCCTTTATTTGATAAAAACAAAATATCATCGAATTAGGCAATATTTTGCCGTTTTTCCACGTTTTTGTGAATTTTCAGTCTATGGGTATTAATTCATTATATATACGATAAAAATGATTGTAACACATAATTGATTAGATAATAACCTTAATTACTTCATTTTCAATCAACTATTTGTTTCTCGTTAAAATACTGAGTAAGATATTGAAAAGGGGAGAAGTTCTGTTTTTATTGCATATATCGACGTTTCAGCCGGAATAGAGCGGTTTTACGTGTACATCTTCCATCAGTAATATAAACGGAAAATCAGGAACATTTTAGTTAATTCTAGTGAAAACACATTGATTTTTATCATTTGTATTGGAAACAACATTGTCATATGTCTTTTCTTGGATCAAAATAATACGAAACCTCGCTCTATGATTCTAAGTTAAAATCCTCAAATATGGTTAAATAGTGACTTTTTTCACGATTTTCATGTAGTTTGATATTACGTAAATATATTCATTTTTACCAATTTTTCGATACTATTTCATGTAGTATCACGATATGTGATTTGGCCATGAAATATCAGAATTTCGCATAATATTGCATTTTAAGCAAGTTTTCTTGCATTTTGTTTCGTACGAAAAATCATCGAATTTAGCATTATTTTGACGTTTATCATCCCCTTTTCCTTCATGTGATTCAAACAAAATGTCATCGAATTAGGCAATATTTTGCCGTTTTCCACGTTTTTGTGGATTTTCAGTCCATGGGTATTAATTCATATATATACGATAAAAATGATGCAAACACATAATTGATTAGATAATAACCTTAAATACTTCATTTTCAATCATCTATTTGTTTCTCGTTAAAATACTGAGTAAGATATTGAAAAGGGGAGAAGTTCGGTTTTATTGCATATATCGACGTTTCAGCCGGAATAGAGCGGTTTTACGTGTACATCTTCCATCAGTAATATAAACGGAAAATCAGGAACATTTTATTAATTCTATTGAAAACACATTGATTTTTATCATTTGTATTGGAAACAACATTGTCATATGTCTTTTCTTGGATCTAAATAATACGAAACCTCGCTCTATGATTCTAAGTTAAAATCCTCAAATATGGTTAAATAGTGACTTTTTTAACGTTTTTCATGTAGTTTGATATTACGTAAATATAATCATTTTTACCAATATTACGATACTATTTCATGTAGTATCACGATATGTGATTTGGTCTTGAAATCTCAGAATTTCGCATAATATTGCATTTTAAGCAAATTTTCTTGCATTTTGTTTCGTACGAAAAATCATCGAATTTAGCAATATTTTGACGTTTATCATTCCCTTTTCCTTTATTTGATTTAAACAAAATATCATCGAATTAGGCAATATTTTGCCGTTTTTCCACGTTTTTGTGAGTTTTCAGTCTATGGGTATTAATTCATTATATATACGATAAAAATGATGCAAACACATAATTGATCAGATAATAACCTTAAATACTTCATTTTCAATCAACTATTTGTTTCTCGTTAAAATACTGAGTAAGATATTGAAAAAGGAAGAAGTTCTGTTTTTATTGCATATATCGACGTTTCAGCCGGAATAGAACGGTTTTACGTGTACATCTTCCATCAGTAATATAAACGGAAAATCAGGAACATTTTTGTTAATTCTAATGAAAACACATTGATTTTTATCATTTGTACTGGAAACAACATTGTCATATGTCTTTTCTTGGATCTAAATAATACGAAACCTCGCTCTATGATTCTAAGTTATAATCCTCAAATATGGTTAAATAGTGACTTTTTTCACGATTTTCATGTAGTTTGATATTACGTAAATATATTCATTTTTACCAATATTTCGATTCTATTTCATGTAGTATCACGATATGTGATTTGGCCTTGAAATCTCAGAATTTCGCATAATATTGCATTTTAAGTAAGTTTTCTTGCATTTTGTTTTGTACGAAAAATCATCGAATTTAGCAATATTTTGACGTTTATCATCCCCTTTTCCTTCATGTGATTCAAACAAAATGTCATCGAATTAGGCAATATTTTGCCGTTTTCCACGTTTTTGTGAATTTTCAGTCCATGGGTACTAATTCATATATATACGATAAAAATGATGCAAACACATAATTGATTAGATAATAACCTTAAATACTTCATTTTCAATCATCTATTTGTTTCTCGTTAAAATACTGAGTAAGATATTGAATAGGGGAGAAGTTCGGTTTTTATTGCATATATCGACGTTTCAGCCGGAATAGAGCGGTTTTACGTGTACATCTTCCATCAGTAATATAAACGGAAAATCAGGAATATTTTAGTTAATTCTATTGAAAACACATTGATTTTTATCATTTGTATTGGAAACCACATTGTCATATGTCTTTTCTTGGATCTAAATAATACGAAACTTCGCTCTATGATTCTAAGTTAAAATCCTCAAATATGGTTAAATAGTGATTTTTTTCACGATTTTTATGTAGTTTGATATTACGTAAATATATTCATTTTTACCAATATTTCGATACTATTTCATGTAGTATCACGATATGTGATTTGGCCTTGAAATCTCAGAATTTCGCAAAATATTGTATTTTAAGCAAGTTTTCTTGCATTTTTTTCGTACGAAAAATCATCGAATTTAGCAATATTTTGACGTTTATCATCCCCTTTTCCTTCATGTGATTCAAAGAAATGTCATCGAATTAGGCAATATTTTGCCGTTTTCCACGTTTTTGTGAATTTTGAGTCCATGGGTATTAATTCATATATATACGATAAAAATGATGCAAACACATAATTGATTAGATAATAACCTTAAATACTTCATTTTCAATCATCTATTTGTTTCTCGTTAAAATACTGAGTAAGATATTGAAAAGGGGAGAAGTTCGGTTTTTATTGCATATATCGACGTTTCAGCCGGATTAGAGCGGTTTTACGTGTACATCTTCCATCAGTAATATAAACGGAAAATCAGGAACATTTTAGTTAATTCTATTGAAAACACATTGATTTTTATCATTTGTATTGGAAACAACATTGTCATATGTCTTTTCTTGGATCTAAATAATACGAAACCTCGCTCTATGATTCTAAGTTAAAATCCTCAAATATGGTTAAATAGTGACTTTTTTCACGATTTTTATGTAGTTTGATATTACGTAAATATATTCATTTTTACCAATATTTCGATACTATTTCATGTAGTATCACGATATGTGATTTGGCCTTGAAATCTCAGAATTTCGCAAAATATTGTATTTTAAGCAAGTTTTCTTGCATTTTTTTCGTACGAAAAATCATCGAATTTAGCAATATTTTGACGTTTATCATCCCCTTTTCCTTCATTTGATTCAAACAAAATGTCATCGAATTAGGCAATATTTTGCCGTTTTCCACGTTTTTGTGAATTTTCAGTCCATGGGTTTTTGTGAATTTTCAGTCCATATATTCATATATATACGATAAAAATGATGCAAACACATAATTGATTAGATAATAACCTTAAATACTTCATTTTCAATCATCTATTTGTTTCTCGTTAAAATACTGAGTAAGATATTGAAAAGGGGAGAAGTTCGGTTTTTATTGCATATATCGACGTTTCAGCCGGATTAGAGCGGTTTTACGTGTACATCTTCCATCGTTAATATAAACGGAAAATCAAGAACATTTTAGTTATTTCTAATGAAAACACATTGTTTTATATCATTTGTATTGGAAACAACATTGTCATATGTCTTTTCTTGGATCTAAATAATACGAAACCTCGCTCTATGATTTGAAGTTAAAATCCTCAAATATGGTTATATAGTGACTTTTTTCACGTTTTTCATGTAGTTTGATATTACGTAAATATATTCATTTTTACCAATATTTCGATACTATTTCATGTAGTATCACGATAGGTGATTTGGCCTTCAAATCTCAGAATTTCGCATAATATTGCATTTTAAGCAAGTTTTCTTGCATTTTGTTTCGTACGAAAAATCATCGAATTTAGCAATATTTTGACGTTTTTCCACGTTTCTGTGAATTTTCAGTCTATGGGTATTAATTCATTATATATACGATAAAAATGATGCAAACACATAATTCATTAGATAACTACCTTAAATACTTCATTTTCATTCAACTATTTGTTTCTCGTTAAAATACTGAGTAAGATATTGAAAAGGGGAGAAGTTCTGTTTTTATTGCATATATCGACGTTTCAGCCGAAATAGGGCGGTTTTACGTGTTCATCTTCCATCAGTAATATAAACGGAAAATCAGGAACATTTTAGTTAATTCTAATGAGAACACATTGATTTTTATCATTTGTATTGGAAACAACATTGTCATATGAATTTTCTTGGATCTAAATAATACGAAACCTCGCTCTATGATTCTAAGTTAAAATCCTCAAATATGGTTAAATAGTGAATTTTCACGTTTTTCATGTAGTTTGATATTACGTAAATATAATCATTTTTATTAATATTTCGATACTATTTCATGTAGTATCACGATATGTGATTTGGTCTTGAAATCTCAGAATTTCGCATAATATTGCATTTTAAGCAAATTTTCTTGCATTTTGATTCGTACGAAAAATCATCGAATTTAGCAATATTTTAACGTTTATCATTCCCTTTTCCTTTATTTGATTTAAACAAAATATCATCGAATTAGGCAATATTTTTCCCGTTTTTCCACGTTTTTGTGAGTTTTCAGTCTATGGGTATTAATTCATTATATATACGATAAAAATGATGCAAACACATAATTGATCAGATAATAACCTTAAATACTTCATTTTCAATCAACTATTTGTTTCTCGTTAAAATACTGAGTAAGATATTGAAAAGGGGAGAAGTTCTGTTTTTATTGAATATATCGACGTTTCAGCCGGAATAGAGCGGTTTTACGTGTACATCTTCCATCAGTAATATAAACGGAAAATCAGGAACATTTTAGTTAATTCTAATGAAAACACATTGATTTTTATCATTTGTATTGGAAACAACATTGTCATATGTCTTTTCTTGGATCTAAATAATACGAAACCTCGCTCTATGATTCTAAGTTATAATCCTCAAATATGGTTAAATAGAGACTTTTTTCACGATTTTCATGTAGTTTGATATTACGTAAATATATTCATTTTTACCAATATTTCGATTCTATTTCATGTAGTATCACGATATGTGATTTGGCCTTGAAATATCAGAATTTCGCATAATATTGCATTTTAAGTAAGTTTTCTTGCATTTTGTTTCGTACGAAAAATCATCGAATTTAGCAATATTTTGACGTTTATCATCCCCTTTTCCTTCATGTGATTCAAACAAAATGTCATCGAATTAGGCAATATTTTGCCGTTTTCCACGTTTTTGTGAATTTTCAGTCCATGGGTACTAATTCATATATATACGATAAAAATGATGCAAACACATAATTGATTAGATAATAACCTTAAATACTTCATTTTCAATCATCTATTTGTTTCTCGTTAAAATACTGAGTAAGATATTGAAAAGGGGAGAAGTTCGGTTTTTATTGCATATATCGACGTTTCAGCCGGAATAGAGCGGTTTTACGTGTACATCTTCCATCAGTAATATAAACGGAAAATCAGGAACATTTTAGTTAATTCTATTGAAAACACATTGATTTTTATCATTTGTATTGGAAACAACATTGTCATATGTCTTTTCTTGGATCTAAATAATACGAAACCTCGCTCTATGATTCTAAGTTAAAATCCTCAAATATGGTTAAATAGTGACTTTTTTCACGATTTTTATGTAGTTTGATATTACGTAAATATATTCATTTTTACCAATATTTCGATACTATTTCATGTAGTATCACGATATGTGATTTGGCCTTGAAATCTCAGAATTTCGCAAAATATTGTATTTTAAGCAAGTTTTCTTGCATTTTTTTCGTACGAAAAATCATCGAATTTAGCAATATTTTGACGTTTATCATCCCCTTTTCCTTCATTTGATTCAAACAAAATGTCATCGAATTAGGCAATATTTTGCCGTTTTCCACGTTTTTGTGAATTTTCAGTCCATGGGTTTTTGTGAATTTTCAGTCCATATATTCATATATATACGATAAAAATGATGCAAACACATAATTGATTAGATAATAACCTTAAATACTTCATTTTCAATCATCTATTTGTTTCTCGTTAAAATACTGAGTAAGATATTGAAAAGGGGAGAAGTTCGGTTTTTTTGCATATATCGACGTTTCAGCCGGATTAGAGCGGTTTTACGTGTACATCTTCCATCGTTAATATAAACGGAAAATCTAGAACATTTTAGTTATTTCTAATGAAAACACATTGTTTTATATCATTTGTATTGGAAACAACATTGTCATATGTCTTTTCTTGGATCTAAATAATACGAAACCTCGCTCTATGATTTGAAGTTAAAATCCTCAAATATGGTTATATAGTGACTTTTTTCACGTTTTTCATGTAGTTTGATATTACGTAAATATATTCATTTTTACCAATATTTCGATACTATTTCATGTAGTATCACGATATGTGATTTGGCCTTCAAATCTCAGAATTTCGCATAATATTGCATTTTAAGCAAGTTTTCTTGCATTTTGTTTCGTACGAAAAATCATCGAATTTAGCAATATTTTGACGTTTTTCCACGTTTTTGTGAATTTTCAGTCTATGGGTATTAATTCATTATATATACGATAAAAATGATGCAAACACATAATTGATTAGATAACTACCTTAAATACTTCATTTTCATTCAACTATTTGTTTCTCGTTAATATACTGAGTAAGATATTGAAAAGGGGAGAAGTTCTGTTTTTATTGCATATATCGACGTTTCAGCCGAAATAGGGCGGTTTTACGTGTTCATCTTCCATCAGTAATATAAACGGAAAATCAGGAACATTTTAGTTAATTCTAATGAGAACACATTGATTTTTATCATTTGTATTGGAAACAACATTGTCATATGAATTTTCTTGGATCTAAATAATACGAAACCTCGCTCTATGATTCTAAGTTAAAATCCTCAAATATGGTTAAATAGTGAATTTTCACGTTTTTCATGTAGTTTGATATTACGTAAATATAATCATTTTTATTAATATTTCGATACTATTTCATGTAGTATCACGATATGTGATTTGGTCTTGAAATCTCAGAATTTCGCATAATATTGCATTTTAAGCAAATTTTCTTGCATTTTGATTCGTACGAAAAATCATCGAATTTAGCAATATTTTAACGTTTATCATTCCCTTTTCCTTTATTTGATTTAAACAAAATATCATCGAATTAGGCAATATTTTGCCGTTTTTCCACGTTTTTGTGAGTTTTCAGTCTATGGGTATTAATTCATTATATATACGATAAAAATGATGCAAACACATAATTGATCAGATAATAACCTTAAATACTTCATTTTCAATCAACTATTTGTTTCTCGTTAAAATACTGAGTAAGATATTGAAAAGGGGAGAAGTTCTGTTTTTATTGAATATATCGACGTTTCAGCCGGAATAGAGCGGTTTAACGTGTACATCTTCCATCAGTAATATAAACGGGAAATCAGGAACATTTTAGTTAATTCTAATGAAAACACATTGATTTTTATCATTTGTATTGGAAATAACATTGTCATATGTCTTTTCTTGGATCTAAATAATACGAAACCTCGCTCTATGATTCTAAGTTATAATCCTCAAATATGGTTAAATAGTGACTTTTTTCACGATTTTCATGTAGTTTGATATTACGTAAATATATTCATTTTTACCAATATTTCGATTCTATTTCATGTAGTATCACGATATGTGATTTGGCCTTGAAATATCAGAATTTCGCATAATATTGCATTTTAAGTAAGTTTTCTTGCATTTTGTTTCGTACGAAAAATCATCGAATTTAGCAATATTTTGACGTTTATCATCCCCTTTTCCTTCATGTGATTTAAACAAAATGTCATCGAATTAGGCAATATTTTGCCGTTTTCCACGTTTTTGTGAATTTTCAGTCCATGGGTACTAATTCATATATATACGATAAAAATGATGCAAACACATAATTGATTAGATAATAACCTTAAATACTTCATTTTCAATCATCTATTTGTTTCTCGTTAAAATACTGAGTAAGATATTGAAAAGGGGAGAAGTTCGGTTTTTATTGCATATATCGACGTTTCAGCCGGAATAGAGCGGTTTTACGTGTACATCTTCCATCAGTAATATAAACGGAAAATCAGGAACATTTTAGTTAATTCTATTGAAAACACATTGATTTTTATCATTTGTATTGGAAACAACATTGTCATATGTCTTTTCTTGGATCTAAATAATACGAAACCTCGCTCTATGATTCTAAGTTAAAATCCTCAAATATGGTTAAATAGTGACTTTTTTCACGATTTTTATGTAGTTTGATATTACGTAAATATATTCATTTTTACCAATATTTCGATACTATTTCATGTAGTATCACGATATGTGATTTGGCCTTGAAATCTCAGAATTTCGCAAAATATTGTATTTTAAGCAAGTTTTCTTGCATTTTTTTCGTACGAAAAATCATCGAATTTAGCAATATTTTGACGTTTATCATCCCCTTTTCCTTCATGTGATTCAAACAAAATGTCATCGAATTAGGCAATATTTTGCCGTTTTCCACGTTTTTGTGAATTTTCAGTCCATGGGTTTTTGTGAATTTTCAGTCCATATATTCATATATATACGATAAAAATGATGCAAACACATAATTGATTAGATAATAACCTTAAATACTTCATTTTCAATCATCTATTTGTTTCTCGTTAAAATACTGAGTAAGATATTGAAAAGGGGAGAAGTTCGGTTTTTATTGCATATATCGACGTTTCAGCCGGATTAGAGCGGTTTTACGTGTACATCTTCCATCGTTAATATAAACGGAAAATCTAGAACATTTTAGTTATTTCTAATGAAAACACATTGTTTTATATCATTTGTATTGGAAACAACATTGTCATATGTCTTTTCTTGGATCTAAATAATACGAAACCTCGCTCTATGATTTGAAGTTAAAATCCTCAAATATGGTTATATAGTGACTTTTTTCACGTTTTTCATGTAGTTTGATATTACGTAAATATATTCATTTTTACCAATATTTCGATACTATTTCATGTAGTATCACGATATGTGATTTGGCCTTGAAATCTCAGAATTTCGCAAAATATTGTATTTTAAGCAAGTTTTCTTGCATTTTTTTCGTACGAAAAATCATCGAATTTAGCAATATTTTGACGTTTATCATCCCCTTTTCCTTCATGTGATTCAAACAAAATGTCATCGAATTAGGCAATATTTTGCCGTTTTCCACGTTTTTGTGAATTTTCAGTCCATGGGTTTTTGTGAATTTTCAGTCCATATATTCATATATATACGATAAAAATGATGCAAACACATAATTGATTAGATAATAACCTTAAATACTTCATTTTCAATCATCTATTTGTTTCTCGTTAAAATACTGAGTAAGATATTGAAAAGGGGAGAAGTTCGGTTTTTATTGCATATATCGACGTTTCAGCCGGATTAGAGCGGTTTTACGTGAACATCTTCCATCGTTAATATAAACGGAAAATCTAGAACATTTTAGTTATTTCTAATGAAAACACATTGTTTTATATCATTTGTATTGGAAACAACATTGTCATATGTCTTTTCTTGGATCTAAATAATACGAAACCTCGCTCTATGATTTGAAGTTAAAATCCTCAAATATGGTTATATAGTGACTTTTTTCACGTTTTTCATGTAGTTTGATATTACGTAAATATATTCATTTTTACCAATATTTCGATACTATTTCATGTAGTATCAAGATATGTGATTTGGCCTTCAAATCTCAGAATTTCGCATAATATTGCATTTTAAGCAAGTTTTCTTGCATTTTGTTTCGTACGAAAAATCATCGAATTTAGCAATATTTTGACGTTTTTCCACGTTTTTGTGAATTTTCAGTCTATGGGTATTAATTCATTATATATACGATAAAAATGATGCAAACACATAATTGATTAGATAACTACCTTAAATACTTCATTTTCAATCAACTATTTGTTTCTCGTTAAAATACTGAGTAAGATATTGAAAAGGGGAGAAGTTCTGTTTTTATTGCATATATCGACGTTTCAGCCGAAATAGGGCGGTTTTACGTGTTCATCTTCCATCAGTAATATAAACGGAAAATCAGGAACATTTTAGTTAATTCTAATGAAAACACATTGATTTTTATCATTTGTATTGGAAACAACATTGTCATATGAATTTTCTTGGATCTAAATAATACGAAACCTCGCTCTATGATTCTACGTTAAAATCCTCAAATATGGTTAAATAGTGAATTTTCACTTTTTCATGTAGTTTGATATTACGTAAATATAATCATTTTTACCAATATTTCGATACTATTTCATGTAGCATCACGATATGTGATTTGGTCTTGAAATCTCAGAATTTCGCATAATATTGCATTTTAAGCAAATTTTCTTGCATTTTGTTTCGTACGAAAAATCATCGAATTTAGCAATATTTTGACGTTTATCATCCCCTTTTCCTTCATGTGATTCAAACAAAATATCATCGAAATAGGCAATATTTTGCCGTTTTCCACGTTTTTGTGAATTTTCAGTCCATAGGTATTAATTCATATATATACGATAAAAATGATGCAAACACATAATTGATTAGATAATAACCTTAAATACTTCATTTTCAATCATCTATTTGTTTCTCGTTAAAATACTGAGTAAGATATTGAAAAGGGGAGAAGTTCGGTTTTTATTGCATATATCGACGTTTCAGCCGGATTAGAGCGGTTTTACGTGTACATCTTCCATCGTTAATATAAACGGAAAATCAAGAACATTTTAGTTATTTCTAATGAAAACACATTGTTTTATATCATTTGTATTGGAAACAACATTGTCATATGTCTTTTCTTGGATCTAAATAATACGAAACCTCGCTCTATGATTTGAAGTTAAAATCCTCAAATATGGTTATATAGTGACTTTTTTCACGTTTTTCATGTAGTTTGATATTACGTAAATATATTCATTTTTACCAATATTTCGATACTATTTCATGTAGTATCACGATAGGTGATTTGGCCTTCAAATCTCAGAATTTCGCATAATATTGCATTTTAAGCAAGTTTTCTTGCATTTTGTTTCGTACGAAAAATCATCGAATTTAGCAATATTTTGACGTTTTTCCACGTTTCTGTGAATTTTCAGTCTATGGGTATTAATTCATTATATATACGATAAAAATGATGCAAACACATAATTGATTAGATAACTACCTTAAATACTTCATTTTCATTCAACTATTTGTTTCTCGTTAAAATACTGAGTAAGATATTGAAAAGGGGAGAAGTTCTGTTTTTATTGCATATATCGACGTTTCAGCCGAAATAGGGCGGTTTTACGTGTTCATCTTCCATCAGTAATATAAACGGAAAATCAGGAACATTTTAGTTAATTCTAATGAGAACACATTGATTTTTATCATTTGTATTGGAAACAACATTGTCATATGAATTTTCTTGGATCTAAATAATACGAAACCTCGCTCTATGATTCTAAGTTAAAATCCTCAAATATGGTTATATAGTGAATTTTCACGTTTTTCATGTAGTTTGATATTACGTAAATATAATCATTTTTATTAATATTTCGATACTATTTCATGTAGTATCACGATATGTGATTTGGTCTTGAAATCTCAGAATTTCGCATAATATTGCATTTTAAGCAAATTTTCTTGCATTTTGATTCGTACGAAAAATCATCGAATTTAGCAATATTTTAACGTTTATCATTCCCTTTTCCTTTATTTGATTTAAACAAAATATCATCGAATTAGGCAATATTTTTCCCGTTTTTCCACGTTTTTGTGAGTTTTCAGTCTATGGGTATTAATTCATTATATATACGATAAAAATGATGCAAACACATAATTGATCAGATAATAACCTTAAATACTTCATTTTCAATCAACTATTTGTTTCTCGTTAAAATACTGAGTAAGATATTGAAAAGGGGAGAAGTTCTGTTTTTATTGAATATATCGACGTTTCAGCCGGAATAGAGCGGTTTTACGTGTACATCTTCCATCAGTAATATAAACGGAAAATCAGGAACATTTTAGTTAATTCTAATGAAAACACATTGATTTTTATCATTTGTATTGGAAACAACATTGTCATATGTCTTTTCTTGGATCTAAATAATACGAAACCTCGCTCTATGATTCTAAGTTATAATCCTCAAATATGGTTAAATAGAGACTTTTTTCACGATTTTCATGTAGTTTGATATTACGTAAATATATTCATTTTTACCAATATTTCGATTCTATTTCATGTAGTATCACGATATGTGATTTGGCCTTGAAATATCAGAATTTCGCATAATATTGCATTTTAAGTAAGTTTTCTTGCATTTTGTTTCGTACGAAAAATCATCGAATTTAGCAATATTTTGACGTTTATCATCCCCTTTTCCTTCATGTGATTCAAACAAAATGTCATCGAATTAGGCAATATTTTGCCGTTTTCCACGTTTTTGTGAATTTTCAGTCCATGGGTACTAATTCATATATATACGATAAAAATGATGCAAACACATAATTGATTAGATAATAACCTTAAATACTTCATTTTCAATCATCTATTTGTTTCTCGTTAAAATACTGAGTAAGATATTGAAAAGGGGAGAAGTTCGGTTTTTATTGCATATATCGACGTTTCAGCCGGAATAGAGCGGTTTTACGTGTACATCTTCCATCAGTAATATAAACGGAAAATCAGGAACATTTTAGTTAATTCTATTGAAAACACATTGATTTTTATCATTTGTATTGGAAACAACATTGTCATATGTCTTTTCTTGGATCTAAATAATACGAAACCTCGCTCTATGATTCTAAGTTAAAATCCTCAAATATGGTTAAATAGTGACTTTTTTCACGATTTTTATGTAGTTTGATATTACGTAAATATATTCATTTTTACCAATATTTCGATACTATTTCATGTAGTATCACGATATGTGATTTGGCCTTGAAATCTCAGAATTTCGCAAAATATTGTATTTTAAGCAAGTTTTCTTGCATTTTTTTCGTACGAAAAATCATCGAATTTAGCAATATTTTGACGTTTATCATCCCCTTTTCCTTCATGTGATTCAAACAAAATGTCATCGAATTAGGCAATATTTTGCCGTTTTCCACGTTTTTGTGAATTTTCAGTCCATGGGTTTTTGTGAATTTTCAGTCCATATATTCATATATATACGATAAAAATGATGCAAACACATAATTGATTAGATAATAACCTTAAATACTTCATTTTCAATCATCTATTTGTTTCTCGTTAAAATACTGAGTAAGATATTGAAAAGGGGAGAAGTTCGGTTTTTATTGCATATATCGACGTTTCAGCCGGATTAGAGCGGTTTTACGTGTACATCTTCCATCGTTAATATAAACGGAAAATCTAGAACATTTTAGTTATTTCTAATGAAAACACATTGTTTTATATCATTTGTATTGGAAACAACATTGTCATATGTCTTTTCTTGGATCTAAATAATACGAAACCTCGCTCTATGATTTGAAGTTAAAATCCTCAAATATGGTTATATAGTGACTTTTTTCACGTTTTTCATGTAGTTTGATATTACGTAAATATATTCATTTTTACCAATATTTCGATACTATTTCATGTAGTATCACGATATGTGATTTGGCCTTGAAATCTCAGAATTTCGCAAAATATTGTATTTTAAGCAAGTTTTCTTGCATTTTTTTCGTACGAAAAATCATCGAATTTAGCAATATTTTGACGTTTATCATCCCCTTTTCCTTCATGTGATTCAAACAAAATGTCATCGAATTAGGCAATATTTTGCCGTTTTCCACGTTTTTGTGAATTTTCAGTCCATGGGTTTTTGTGAATTTTCAGTCCATATATTCATATATATACGATAAAAATGATGCAAACACATAATTGATTAGATAATAACCTTAAATACTTCATTTTCAATCATCTATTTGTTTCTCGTTAAAATACTGAGTAAGATATTGAAAAGGGGAGAAGTTCGGTTTTTATTGCATATATCGACGTTTCAGCCGGATTAGAGCGGTTTTACGTGAACATCTTCTATCGTTAATATAAACGGAAAATCTAGAACATTTTAGTTATTTCTAATGAAAACACATTGTTTTATATCATTTGTATTGGAAACAACATTGTCATATGTCTTTTCTTGGATCTAAATAATACGAAACCTCGCTCTATGATTTGAAGTTAAAATCCTCAAATATGGTTATATAGTGACTTTTTTCACGTTTTTCATGTAGTTTGATATTACGTAAATATATTCATTTTTACCAATATTTCGATACTATTTCATGTAGTATCACGATATGTGATTTGGCCTTCAAATCTCAGAATTTCGCATAATATTGCATTTTAAGCAAGTTTTCTTGCATTTTGTTTCGTACGAAAAATCATCGAATTTAGCAATATTTTGACGTTTTTCCACGTTTTTGTGAATTTTCAGTCTATGGGTATTAATTCATTATATATACGATAAAAATGATGCAAACACATAATTGATTAGATAACTACCTTAAATACTTCATTTTCAATCAACTATTTGTTTCTCGTTAAAATACTGAGTAAGATATTGAAAAGGGGAGAAGTTCTGTTTTTATTGCATATATCGACGTTTCAGCCGAAATAGGGCGGTTTTACGTGTTCATCTTCCATCAGTAATATAAACGGAAAATCAGGAACATTTTAGTTAATTCTAATGAAAACACATTGATTTTTATCATTTGTATTGGAAACAACATTGTCATATGAATTTTCTTGGATCTAAATAATACGAAACCTCGCTCTATGATTCTAAGTTAAAATCCTCAAATATGGTTAAATAGTGAATTTTCACTTTTTCATGTAGTTTGATATTACGTAAATATAATCATTTTTACCAATATTTCGATACTATTTCATGTAGTATCACGATATGTGATTTGGTCTTGAAATCTCAGAATTTCGCCTAATATTGCATTTTAAGCAAATTTTCTTGCATTTTGTTTCGTACGAAAAATCATCGAATTTAGCAATATTTTGACGTTTATCATTCCCTTTTCCTTTATTTGATTTAAACAAAATATCATCGAATTAGGCAATATTTTGCCGTTTTTCCACGTTTTTGTGAGTTTTCAGTCTATGGGTATTAATTTATTATATATACGATAAAAATGATGCAAACACATAATTGATCAGATAATAACCTTAAATACTTCATTTTCAATCAACTATTTGTTTCTCGTTAAAATACTGAGTAAGATATTGAAAAGGGGAGAAGTTCTGTTTTTATTGCATATATCGACGTTTCAGCCGGAATAGAGCGGTTTTACGTGTACATCTTCCATCAGTAATATAAACGGAAAATCAGGAACATTTTTGTTAATTCTAATGAAAACACATTGATTTTTATCATTTGTATTGGAAACAACATTGTCATATGTCTTTTCTTGGATCTAAATAATACGAAACCTCGCTCTATGATTCTAAGTTATAATCCTCAAATATGGTTAAATAGTGACTTTTTTCACGATTTTCATGTAGTTTGATATTACGTAAATATATTCATTTTTACCAATATTTCGATTCTATTTCATGTAGTATCACGATATGTGATTTGGCCTTGAAATCTCAGAATGTCGCATACTATTGCATTTTAAGCAAGTTTTCTTGCATTTTGTTTCGTACGAAAAATCATCGAATTTAGCAATATTTTGACGTTTATCATCCCCTTTTCCTTCATTTGATTTAAACAAAATATCATCGAATTAGGCAATATTTTGCCGTTTTCCACGTTTTTGTGAATTTTCCGTCCATGGGTATTAATTCATATATATACGATAAAAATGATGCAAACACATAATTGATTAGATAATAACCTTAAATACTTCGTTTTCAATCATCTATTTGTTTCTCGTTAAAATCCAGAGTAAGATATTGAAAAAGGGAGAAGTTCGGTTTTTATTGCATATATCGACGTTTCAGCCGGATTAGAGCGGTTTTACGTGTACATCTTCCCTCGTTAATATAATCGGAAAATCAAAAACATTTTAGTTATTTCTAATGAAAACACATTGTTTTTTATCATTTGTATTGGAAACAACATTGTCATTTGTCTTTTCTTGGATCTAAATAATACGAAACCTCGCTCTATGATTCTAAGTTATAATCCTCAAATATGGTTAAATAGTGACTTTTTTCACGATTTTCATGTAGTTTGATATTACGTAAATATATTCATTTTTACCAATATTTCAATACTATTTCATGTAGTATCACGATATGTGATTTGGCTTTGAAATCTCAAAATTTCGCAAAATATTGCATTTTAAGCAAGTTTTCTTGCATTTTGTTTCGTACGAAAAATCATCGAATTTAGCAATATTTTGACGTTTATCATCCCCTTTTCCTTCATGTGATTTAAACAAAATATCATCGAATTAGGCAATATTTTGCCGTTTTCCATGTTTTTGTGAATTTTCAGTCCATGGGTATTAATTCATATATATACGATAAAAATGATGCAAACACATAATTGATTAGATAATAACCATAAATACTTCATTTTCAATCATCTATTTGTTTCTCGTTAAAATACTGAGTAAGATATTGAAAAGGGGAGAAGTTCGGTTTTTATTGCATATATCGACGTTTCAGCCGGATTAGAGCGGTTTTACGTGTACATCTTCCCTCGTTAATATAAACGGAAAATCAATAACATTATAGTTAATTCTAATGAAAACACATTGTTTTTTATCATTTGTATTGGAAACAACATTGTCATATGTCTTTTCTTGGAACAAAATAATACGAAACCTCGCCCTATGATTTGAAGTTAAATCCTCATATATGGTTATATAGTGACTTTTTTCACGTTTTTCATGTAGTTTGATATTACGTAAATATATTCATTTTTACCAATATTTCGATACGATTTCATGTAGTATCACGATATGAGATTTAGCCTTCAAATCTCAAAATTTCGCAAAATATTGCATTTTAAGCAAGTTTTCTTGCATTTTGTTTCGTACGAAAAATCATCGAATTTAGCAATATTTTGACGTTTGTCATCCCCTTTTCCTTCATGTGATTTAAACAAAATATCATCAAATTAGGCAATATTTTGCCGTTTTCCACGTTTTTGTGAATTTTCAGTCCATGGGTATTAATTCATATATATACGATAAAAATGATGCAAACACATAATTGATTAGATAATAACCATAAATACTTCATTTTCAATCATCTATTTGTTTCTCGTTAAAATACTGAGTAAGATATTAAAAAGGGGAGAAGGTCGGTTTTTATTGCATATATCGACGTTTCAGCCGGATTAGAGCGGTTTTACGTGTACATCTTCCCTCGTTAATATAAACGGAAAATCAATAACATTATAGTTAATTCTAATGAAAACACATTGTTTTTTATCATTTGTATTGGAAACAACATTGTCATATGTCTTTTCTTGGAACTAAATAATACGAAACCTCGCTCTATGATTTGAAGTTAAAATCCTCAAATATGGTTATATAGTGACTTTTTTCACGTTTTTCATGTAGTTTGATATTACGTAAATATATTCATTTTTACCAATATTTCGATACTATTTCATGTAGTATCACGATATGAGATTTGGCCTTCAAATCTCAGAATTTCGCATAATATTGCATTTTAAGCAAGTTTTCTTGCATTTTGTTTCGTACGAAAAATCATCGAATTTAGCAATATTTTGACGTTTATCATCCCCTTTTCCTTTATTTGATTTAAACAAAATATCATCGAATTAGGCAATATTTTGCCGTTTTTCCACGTTTTTGTGAATTTTCAGTCTATGGGTATTAATTCATTATATATACGATAAAAATGATGCAAACACATAATTGATTAGATAATAACCTTAAATACTTCATTTTCAATCAACTATTTGTTTCTCGTTAAAATACTGAGTAAGATATTCAAAAGGGGAGAAGTTCTGTTTTTATTGCATATATCGACGTTTCAGCAGAAATAGAGCGGTTTTACGTGTTCATCTTCCATCAGTAATATAAACGGAAAATCAGGAACATTTTAGTTAATTCTAATGAAAACACATTGATTTTTATCATTTGTATTGGAAACAACATTGTCATATGTCTTTTCTTGGATCTAAATAATACGAAACCTCGCTCTATGATTCTAAGTTAAAATCCTCAAATATGGTTAAATAGTGACTTTTTTCACGATTTTCATGTAGTTTGATATTACGTAAATATATTCATTTTTACCAATTTTTCGATACTATTTCATGTAGTGTCACGATATGTGATTTGGCCATGAAATATCAGAATTTCGCATAATATTGCATTTTAAGCAAGTTTTCTTGCATTTTGTTTCGTACGAAAAATCATCGAATTTAGCAATATTTTCACGTTTATCATCCCCTTTTCCTTTATTTGATAAAAACAAAATATCATCGAATTAGGCAATATTTTGCCGTTTTTCCACGTTTTTGTGAATTTTCAGTCTATGGGTATTAATTCATTATATATACGATAAAAATGATTGTAACACATAATTGATTAGATAATAACCTTAATTACTTCATTTTCAATCAACTATTTGTTTCTCGTTAAAATACTGAGTAAGATTTTGAAAAGGGGAGAAGTTCTGTTTTTATTGCATATATCGACGTTTCAGCCGGAATAGAGCGGTTTTACGTGTACATCTTCCATCAGTAATATAAACGGAAAATCAGGAACATTTTAGTTAATTCTAGTGAAAACACATTGTTTTTATCATTTGTATTGGAAACAACATTGTCATATGTCTTTTCTTGGATCTAAATAATACGAAACCTCGCTCTATGATTCTAAGTTAAAATCCTCAAATATGGTTAAATAGTGACTTTTTTCACGATTTTCATGTAGTTTGATATTACGTAAATATATTCATTTTTACCAATTTTTCGATACTATTTCATGTAGTATCACGATATGTGATTTGGCCATGAAATATCAGAATTTCGCATAATATTGCATTTTAAGCAAGTTTTCTTGCATTTTGTTTCGTACGAAAAATCATCGAATTTAGCAATATTTTGACGTTTATCATCCCCTTTTCCTTCATGTGATTCAAACAAAATGTCATCGAATTAGGCAATATTTTGCCGTTTTCCACGTTTTTGTGGATTTTCAGTCCATGGGTATTAATTCATATATATACGATAAAAATGATGCAAACACATAATTGATTAGATAATAACCTTAAATACTTCATTTTCAATCATCTATTTGTTTCTCGTTAAAATACTGAGTAAGATATTGAAAAGGGGAGAAGTTCTGTTTTTATTGCATATATCGTCGTATCAGCCGAAATAGAGCGGTTTTACGTGTTCATCTTCCATCAGTAATATAAACAGAAAATCAGGAACATTTTAGTTAATTCTAATGAAAACACATTGATTTTTATCATTTGTATTGGAAACAACATTGTCATATGTCTTTTCTTGGATCTAAATAATACGAAACCTCGCTCTATGATTCTAAGTTAAAATCCTCAAATATGGTTATATAGTGACTTTTTTCACGATTTTCATGTAGTTTGATATTACGTAAATATCATCATTTTTACCAATATTTCGATACTATTTCATGTAGTATCACGATATGTGATTTCGTCTTGAAATCTCAGAATTTCGCATAATATTGCATTTTAAGCAAATTTTCTTGCATTTTGTTTCGTACGAAAAATCATCGAATTTAGCAATATTTTGACGTTTATCATTCCCTTTTCCTTTATTTGATTTAAACAAAATATCATCGAATTAGGCAATATTTTGCCGTTTTTCCACGTTTTTGTGAATTTTCAGTCTATGGGTATTAATTCATTATATATACGATTAAAATGATGCAAACACATAATTGATCAGATAATAACCTTAAATACTTCATTTTCAATCAACTATTTGTTTCTCGTTAAAATACTGAGTAAGATATTGAAAAGGGGAGAAGTTCGGTTTTTATTGCATATATCGACGTTTCAGCCGGAATAGAGCGGTTTTACGCGTACATCTTCCATCAGTAATATAAACGGAAAATCAGGAACATTTAATTAATTCTAATGAAAACCCATTGATTTTTATCATTTGTATTGGAAACAACATTGTCATATGTCTTTTCTTGGATCTAAATAATACGAAACCTCGCTCTATGATTCTAAGTTATAATCCTCAAATATGGTTAAATAGTGACTTTTTTCACGATTTTCATGTAGTTTGATATTACGTAAATATATTCATTTTTACAAATATTTCGATTCTATTTCATGTAGTATCACGATATGTGATTTGGCCTTGAAATCTCAGAATTTCGCATAATATTGCATTTTAAGCAAGTTTTCTTGCATTTTGTTTCGTACGAAAAATCATCGAATTTAGCAATATTTTGACGTTTATCATCCCCTTTTCCTTCATTTGATTTAAACAAAATATCATCGAATTAGGCAATATTTTGCCGTTTTCCACGTTTTTGTGAATTTTCAGTCCATGGGTATTAATTCATATATATACGATAAAAATGATGCAAACACATAATTGATTAGATAATAACCTTAAATACTTCGTTTTCAATCATCTTTTTGTTTCTCGTTAAAATACAGAGTAAGATATTGAAAAGGGGAGAAGTTCGGTTTTTATTGCATATATCGACGTTTCAGCCGGATTAGAGCGGTTTTACGTGTACATCTTCCCTCGTTAATATAATCGGAAAATCAAAAACATTTTAGTTATTTCTAATGAAAACACATTGTTTTTTATCATTTGTATTGGAAACAACATTGTCATTTGTCTTTTCTTGGATTTAAATAATACGAAACCTCGCTCTATGATACTAAGTTATAATCCTCAAATATGGTTAAATAGTGACTTTTTTCACGATTTTCATGTAGTTTGATATTACGTAAATATATTCATTTTTTACCAATATTTCAATACTATTTCATGTAGTATCACGATATGTGATTTGGCTTTGAAATCTCAAAATTTCGCAAAATATTGCATTTAAAGCAAGTTTTCTTGCATTTTGTTTCGTACGAAAAATCATCGAATTTAGCAATATTTTGACGTTTATCATCACCTTTTCCTTCATGTGATTTAAACAAAATATCATCGAATTAGGCAATATTTTGCCGTTTTCCACGTTTTTGTGAATTTTCAGTCCATGGGTATTAATTCATATATATACGATAAAATGATGCAAACACATAATTGATTAGATAATAACCATAAATACTTCATTTTCAATCATCTATTTGTTTCTCGTTAAAATACTGAGTAAGATATTGAAAAGGGGAGAAGTTCGGTTTTTATTGCATATATCGACGTTTCAGCCGGATTAGAGCGGTTTTACGTGTACATCTTCCCTCGTTAATATAAACGGAAAATCAATAACATTATAGTTAATTCTAATGAAAACACATTGTTTTTTATCATTTGTATTGGAAACAACATTGTCATATGTCTTTTCTTGGAACAAAATAATACGAAACCTCGCCCTATGATTTGAAGTTGAATCCTCATATATGGTTATATAGTGACTTTTTTCACGTTTTTCATGTAGTTTGATATTACGTAAATATATTCATTTTTACCAATATTTCGATACTATTTCATGTAGTATCACGATATGAGATTTAGCCTTCAAATCTCAAAATTTCGCAAAATATTGCATTTTAAGCAAGTTTTCTTGCATTTTGTTTCGTACGAAAAATCATCGAATTTAGCAATATTTTGACGTTTGTCATCCCCTTTTCCTTCATGTGATTTAAACAAAATATCATCAAATTAGGCAATATTTTGCCGTTTTCCACGTTTTTGTGAATTTTCAGTCCATGGGTATTAATTCATATATATACGATAAAAATGATGCAAACACATAATTGATTAGATAATAACCATAAATACTTCATTTTCAATCATCTATTTGTTTCTCGTTAAAATACTGAGTAAGATATTAAAAAGGGGAGAAGGTCGGTTTTTATTGCATATATCGACGTTTCAGCCGGATTAGAGCGGTTTTACGTGTACATCTTCCCTCGTTAATATAAACGGAAAATCAATAACATTATAGTTAATTCTAATGAAAACACATTGTTTTTTATCATTTGTATTAGAAACAACATTGTCATATGTCTTTTTTTGGAACTAAATAATACGAAACCTCGCTCTATGATTTGAAGTTAAAATCCTCAAATATGGTTATATAGTGACTTTTTTCACGTTTTTCATGTAGTTTGATATTACGTAAATATATTCATTTTTACCAATATTTCGATACTATTTCATGTAGTATCACGATATGAGATTTGGCCTTCAAATCTCAGAATTTTGCATAATATTGCATTTTAAGCAAGTTTTCTTGCATTTTGTTTCGTACGAAAAATCATCGAATTTAGTAATATTTTGACGTTTATCATCCCCTTTTCCTTTATTTGATTTAAACAAAATATCATCGAATGAGGCAATATTTTGCCGTTTTTCCACGTTTTTGTGAATTTTCAGTCTATGGGTATTAATTCATTATATATACGATAAAAATGATGCAAACACATAATTGATTAGATAATAACCTTAAATACTTCATTTTCAATCAACTATTTGTTTCTCGTTAAAATACTGAGTAAGATATTGAAAAGGGGAGAAGTTCTGTTTTTATTGCATATATCGACGTTTCAGCCGAAATAGAGCGGTTTTACGTGTTCATCTTCCATCAGTAATATAAACGGAAAATCAGGAACATTTTAGTTAATTCTAATGAAAACACATTGATTTTTATCATTTGTATTGGAAACAACATTGTCATATGTCTTTTCTTGGATCTAAATAATACGAAACCTCGCTCTATGATTCTAAGTTAAAATCCTCAAATATGGTTAAATAGTGACTTTTTTCACGATTTTCATGTAGTTTGATATTACGTAAATATCATCATTTTTACCAATATTTCGATACTATTTCATGTAGTATCACGATATGTGATTTCGTCTTGAAATCTCAGAATTTCGCATAATATTGCATTTTAAGCAAATTTTCTTGCATTTTGTTTCGTACGAAAAATCATCGAATTTAGCAATATTTTGACGTTTATCATTCCCTTTTCCTTTATTTGATTTAAACAAAATATCATCGAATTAGGCAATATTTTGCCGTTTTTCCACGTTTTTGTGAATTTTCAGTCTATGGGTATTAATTCATTATATATACGATTAAAATGATGCAAACACATAATTGATCAGATAATAACCTTAAATACTTCATTTTCAATCAACTATTTGTTTCTCGTTAAAATACTGAGTAAGATATTGAAAAGGGGAGAAGTTCGGTTTTTATTGCATATATCGACGTTTCAGCCGGAATAGAGCGGTTTTACGCGTACATCTTCCATCAGTAATATAAACGGAAAATCAGGAACATTTAATTAATTCTAATGAAAACCCATTGATTTTTATCATTTGTATTGGAAACAACATTGTCATATGTCTTTTCTTGGATCTAAATAATACGAAACCTCGCTCTATGATTCTAAGTTATAATCCTCAAATATGGTTAAATAGTGACTTTTTTCACGATTTTCATGTAGTTTGATATTACGTAAATATATTCATTTTTACAAATATTTCGATTCTATTTCATGTAGTATCTCGATATGTGATTTGGCCTTGAAATCTCAGAATTTCGCATAATATTGCATTTTAAGCAAGTTTTCTTGCATTTTGTTTCGTACGAAAAATCATCGAATTTAGCAATATTTTGACGTTTATCATCCCCTTTTCCTTCATTTGATTTAAACAAAATATCATCGAATTAGGCAATATTTTGCCGTTTTCCACGTTTTTGTGAATTTTCAGTCCATGGGTATTAATTCATATATATACGATAAAAATGATGCAAACACATAATTGATTAGATAATAACCTTAAATACTTCGTTTTCAATCATCTTTTTGTTTCTCGTTAAAATACAGAGTAAGATATTGAAAAGGGGAGAAGTTCGGTTTTTATTGCATATATCGACGTTTCAGCCGGATTAGAGCGGTTTTACGTGTACATCTTCCCTCGTTAATATAATCGGAAAATCAAAAACATTTTAGTTATTTCTAATGAAAACACATTGTTTTTTATCATTTGTATTGGAAACAACATTGTCATTTGTCTTTTCTTGGATTTAAATAATACGAAACCTCGCTCTATGATACTAAGTTATACTCCTCAAATATGGTTAAATAGTGACTTTTTTCACGATTTTCATGTAGTTTGATATTACGTAAATATATTCATTTTTTACCAATATTTCAATACTATTTCATGTAGTATCACGATATGTGATTTGGCTTTGAAATCTCAAAATTTCGCAAAATATTGCATTTAAAGCAAGTTTTCTTGCATTTTGTTTCGTACGAAAAATCATCGAATTTAGCAATATTTTGACGTTTATCATCACCTTTTCCTTCATGTGATTTAAACAAAATATCATCGAATTAGGCAATATTTTGCCGTTTTCCACGTTTTTGTGAATTTTCAGTCCATGGGTATTAATTCATATATATACGATAAAATGATGCAAACACATAATTGATTAGATAATAACCATAAATACTTCATTTTCAATCATCTATTTGTTTCTCGTTAAAATACTTAGTAAGATATTGAAAAGGGGAGAAGTTCGGTTTTTATTGCATATATCGACGTTTCAGCCGGATTAGAGCGGTTTTACGTGTACATCTTCCCTCGTTAATATAAACGAAAAATCAATAACATTATAGTGAATTCTAATGAAAACACATTGTTTTTTTATCATTTGTATTGGAAACAACATTGTCATATGTCTTTTCTTGGAACTAAATAATACGAAACCTCGCTCTATGATTTGAAGTTAAAATCCTCAAATATGGTTATATAGTGACTTTTTTCACGTTTTTCATGTAGTTTGATATTACGTAAATATATTCATTTTTACCAATATTTCGATACTATTTCATGTAGTATCACGATATGAGATTTGGCCTTCAAATCTCAGAATTTCGCATAATATTGCATTTTAAGCAAGTTTTCTTGCATTTTGTTTCGTACGAAAAATCATCGAATTTAGCAATATTTTGACGTTTATCATCCCCTTTTCCTTTATTTGATTTAAACAAAATATCATCGAATTAGGCAATATTTTGCCGTTTTTCCACGTTTTTGTGAATTTTCAGTCTATGGGTATTAATTCATTATATATACGATAAAAATGATGCAAACACATAATTGATTAGATAATAACCTTAAATACTTCATTTTCAATCAACTATTTGTTTCTCGTTAAAATACTGAGTAAGATATTGAAAAGGGGAGAAGTTCTGTTTTTATTGCATATATCGACGTTTCAGCAGAAATAGAGCGGTTTTACGTGTTCATCTTCCATCAGTAATATAAACGGAAAATCAGGAACATTTTAGTTAATTCTAATGAAAACACATTGATTTTTATCATTTGTATTGGAAACAACATTGTCATATGTCTTTTCTTGGATCTAAATAATACGAAACCTCGCTCTATGATTCTAAGTTAAAATCCTCAAATATGGTTAAATAGTGACTTTTTTCACGATTTTCATGTAGTTTGATATTACGTAAATATATTCATTTTTACCAATTTTTCGATACTATTTCATGTAGTGTCACGATATGTGATTTGGCCATGAAATATCAGAATTTCGCATAATATTGCATTTTAAGCAAGTTTTCTTGCATTTTGTTTCGTACGAAAAATCATCGAATTTAGCAATATTTTCACGTTTATCATCCCCTTTTCCTTTATTTGATAAAAACAAAATATCATCGAATTAGGCAATATTTTGCCGTTTTTCCACGTTTTTGTGAATTTTCAGTCTATGGGTATTAATTCATTATATATACGATAAAAATGATTGTAACACATAATTGATTAGATAATAACCTTAATTACTTCATTTTCAATCAACTATTTGTTTCTCGTTAAAATACTGAGTAAGATATTGAAAAGGGGAGAAGTTCTGTTTTTATTGCATATATCGACGTTTCAGCCGGAATAGAGCGGTTTTACGTGTACATCTTCCATCAGTAATATAAACGGAAAATCAGGAACATTTTAGTTAATTCTAGTGAAAACACATTGATTTTTATCATTTGTATTGGAAACAACATTGTCATATGTCTTTTCTTGGATCTAAATAATACGAAACCTCGCTCTATGATTCTAAGTTAAAATCCTCAAATATGGTTAAATAGTGACTTTTTTCACGATTTTCATGTAGTTTGATATTACGTAAATATATTCATTTTTACCAATTTTTCGATACTATTTCATGTAGTATCACGATATGTGATTTGGCCATGAAATATCAGAATTTCGCATAATATTGCATTTTAAGCAAATTTTCTTGCATTTTGTTTCGTACGAAAAATCATCGAATTTAGCAATATTTTGACGTTTATCATCCCCTTTTCCTTCATGTGATTCAAACAAAATGTCATCGAATTAGGCAATATTTTGCCGTTTTCCACGTTTTTGTGGATTTTCAGTCCATGGGTATTAATTCATATATATACGATAAAAATGATGCAAACACATAATTGATTAGATAATAACCTTAAATACTTCATTTTCAATCATCTATTTGTTTCTCGTTAAAATACTGAGTAAGATATTGAAAAGGGGAGAAGTTCTGTTTTTATTGCATATATCGACGTTTCAGCCGAAATAGAGCGGTTTTACGTGTTCATCTTCCATCAGTAATATAAACGGAAAATCAGGAACATTTTAGTTAATTCTAATGAAAACACATTGATTTTTATCATTTGTATTGGAAACAACATTGTCATATGTCTTTTCTTGGATCTAAATAATACGAAACCTCGCTCTATGATTCTAAGTTAAAATCCTCAAATATGGTTAAATAGTGACTTTTTTCACGATTTTCATGTAGTTTGATATTACGTAAATATCATCATTTTTACCAATATTTCGATACTATTTCATGTAGTATCACGATATGTGATTTCGTCTTGAAATCTCAGAATTTCGCATAATATTGCATTTTAAGCAAATTTTCTTGCATTTTGTTTCGTACGAAAAATCATCGAATTTAGCAATATTTTGACGTTTATCATTCCCTTTTCCTTTATTTGATTTAAACAAAATATCATCGAATTAGGCAATATTTTGCCGTTTTTCCACGTTTTTGTGAATTTTCAGTCTATGGGTATTAATTCATTATATATACGATTAAAATGATGCAAACACATAATTGATCAGATAATAACCTTAAATACTTCATTTTCAATCAACTATTTGTTTCTCGTTAAAATACTGAGTAAGATATTGAAAAGGGGAGAAGTTCGGTTTTTATTGCATATATCGACGTTTCAGCCGGAATAGAGCGGTTTTACGCGTACATCTTCCATCAGTAATATAAACGGAAAATCAGGAACATTTAATTAATTCTAATGAAAACCCATTGATTTTTATCATTTGTATTGGAAACAACATTGTCATGTCTTTTCTTGGATCTAAATAATACGAAACCTCGCTCTATGATTCTAAGTTATAATCCTCAAATATGGTTAAATAGTGACTTTTTTCACGATTTTCATGTAGTTTGATATTACGTAAATATATTCATTTTTACAAATATTTCGATTCTATTTCATGTAGTATCACGATATGTGATTTGGCCTTGAAATCTCAGAATTTCGCATAATATTGCATTTTAAGCAAGTTTTCTTGCATTTTGTTTCGTACGAAAAATCATCGAATTTAGCAATATTTTGACGTTTATCATCCCCTTTTCCTTCATTTGATTTAAACAAAATATCATCGAATTAGGCAATATTTTGCCGTTTTCCACGTTTTTGTGAATTTTCAGTCCATGGGTATTAATTCATATATATACGATAAAAATGATGCAAACACATAATTGATTAGATAATAACCTTAAATACTTCGTTTTCAATCATCTTTTTGTTTCTCGTTAAAATACAGAGTAAGATATTGAAAAGGGGAGAAGTTCGGTTTTTATTGCATATATCGACGTTTCAGCCGGATTAGAGCGGTTTTACGTGTACATCTTCCCTCGTTAATATAATCGGAAAATCAAAAACATTTTAGTTATTTCTAATGAAAACACATTGTTTTTTATCATTTGTATTGGAAACAACATTGTCATTTGTCTTTTCTTGGATTTAAATAATACGAAACCTCGCTCTATGATACTAAGTTATAATCCTCAAATATGGTTAAATAGTGACTTTTTTCACGATTTTCATGTAGTTTGATATTACGTAAATATATTCATTTTTTACCAATATTTCAATACTATTTCATGTAGTATCACGATATGTGATTTGGCTTTGAAATCTCAAAATTTCGCAAAATATTGCATTTAAAGCAAGTTTTCTTGCATTTTGTTTCGTACGAAAAATCATCGAATTTAGCAATATTTTGACGTTTATCATCACCTTTTCCTTCATGTGATTTAAACAAAATATCATCGAATTAGGCAATATTTTGCCGTTTTCCACGTTTTTGTGAATTTTCAGTCCATGGGTATTAATTCATATATATACGATAAAATGATGCAAACACATAATTGATTAGATAATAACCATAAATACTTCATTTTCAATCATCTATTTGTTTCTCGTTAAAATACTGAGTAAGATATTGAAAAGGGGAGAAGTTCGGTTTTTATTGCATATATCGACGTTTCAGCCGGATTAGAGCGGTTTTACGTGTACATCTTCCCTCGTTAATATAAACGAAAAATCAATAACATTATAGTGAATTCTAATGAAAACACATTGTTTTTTTATCATTTGTATTGGAAACAACATTGTCATATGTCTTTTCTTGGAACTAAATAATACGAAACCTCGCTCTATGATTTGAAGTTAAAATCCTCAAATATGGTTATATAGTGACTTTTTTCACGTTTTTCATGTAGTTTGATATTACGTAAATATATTCATTTTTACCAATATTTCGATACTATTTCATGTAGTATCACGATATGAGATTTGGCCTTCAAATCTCAGAATTTCGCATAATATTGCATTTTAAGCAGGTTTTCTTGCATTTTGTTTCGTACGAAAAATCATCGAATTTAGCAATATTTTGACGTTTATCATCCCCTTTTCCTTTATTTGATTTAAACAAAATATCATCGAATTAGGCAATATTTTGCCGTTTTTCCACGTTTTTGTGAATTTTCAGTCTATGGGTATTAATTCATTATATATACGATAAAAATGATGCAAACACATAATTGATTAGATAATAACCTTAAATACTTCATTTTCAATCAACTATTTGTTTCTCGTTAAAATACTGAGTAAGATATTGAAAAGGGGAGAAGTTCTGTTTTTATTACATATATCGACGTTTCAGCAGAAATAGAGCGGTTTTACGTGTTCATCTTCCATCAGTAATATAAACGGAAAATCAGGAACATTTTAGTTAATTCTAATGAAAACACATTGATTTTTATCATTTGTATTGGAAACAACATTGTCATATGTCTTTTCTTGGATCTAAATAATACGAAACCTCGCTCTATGATTCTAAGTTAAAATCCTCAAATATGGTTAAATAGTGACTTTTTTCACGATTTTCATGTAGTTTGATATTACGTAAATATATTCATTTTTACCAATTTTTCGATACTATTTCATGTAGTGTCACGATATGTGATTTGGCCATGAAATATCAGAATTTCGCATAATATTGCATTTTAAGCAAGTTTTCTTGCATTTTGTTTCGTACGAAAAATCATCGAATTTAGCAATATTTTCACGTTTATCATCCCCTTTTCCTTTATTTGATAAAAACAAAATATCATCGAATTAGGCAATATTTTGCCGTTTTTCCACGTTTTTGTGAATTTTCAGTCTATGGGTATTAATTCATTATATATACGATAAAAATGATTGTAACACATAATTGATTAGATAATAACCTTAATTACTTCATTTTCAATCAACTATTTGTTTCTCGTTAAAATACTGAGTAAGATATTGAAAAGGGGAGAAGTTCTGTTTTTATTGCATATATCGACGTTTCAGCCGGAATAGAGCGGTTTTACGTGTACATCTTCCATCAGTAATATAAACGGAAAATCAGGAACATTTTATTAATTCTATTGAAAACACATTGATTTTTATCATTTGTATTGGAAACAACATTGTCATATGTCTTTTCTTGGATCTAAATAATACGAAACCTCGCTCTATGATTCTAAGTTAAAATCCTCAAATATGGTTATATAGTGACTTTTTTCACGTTTTTCATGTAGTTTGATATTACGTAAATATATTCATTTTTACCAATATTTCGATACTATTTCATGTAGTATCACGATATGTGATTTGGCCTTCAAATCTCAGAATTTCGCATAATATTGCATTTTAAGCAAGTTTTCTTGCATTTTGTTTCGTACGAAAAATCATCGAATTTAGCAATATTTTGACGTTTTTCCACGTTTTTGTGAATTTTCAGTCTATGGGTATTAATTCATTATATATACGATAAAAATGATGCAAACACATAATTGATTAGATAACTACCTTAAATACTTCATTTTCAATCAACTATTTGTTTCTCGTTAAAATACTGAGTAAGATATTGAAAAGGGGAGAAGTTCTGTTTTTATTGCATATATCGACGTTTCAGCCGAAATAGAGCGGTTTTACGTGTTCATCTTCCATCAGTAATATAAACGGAAAATCAGGAACATTTTAGTTAATTCTAATGAAAACACATTGATTTTTGTCATTTGTATTGGAAACAACATTGTCATATGTCTTTTCTTGGATCTAAATAATACGAAACCTCGCTCTATGATTCTAAGTTAAAATCCTCAAATATGGTTAAATAGTGACTTTTTTCACGTTTTTCATGTAGTTTGATATTACGTAAATATAATCATTTTTACCAATATTTCGATACTATTTCATGTAGTATCACGATATGTGATTTGGTCTTGAAATCTCAGAATTTCGCATAATATTGCATTTTAAGCAAATTTTCTTGCATTTTGTTTCGTACGAAAAATCATCGAATTTAGCAATATTTTGACGCTTATCATTCCCTTTTCCTTTATTTGATTTAAACAAAATATCATCGAATTAGGCAATATTTTGCCGTTTTTCCACGTTTTTGTGAGTTTTCAGTCTATGGGTATTAATTCATTATATATACGATAAAAATGATGCAAACACATAATTGATCAGATAATAACCTTAAATACTTCATTTTCAATCAACTATTTGTTTCTCGTTAAAATACTGAGTAAGATATTGAAAAGGGGAGAAGTTCTGTTTTTATTGCATATATCGACGTTTCAGCCGGAATAGAGCGGTTTTACGTGTACATCTTCCATCAGTAATATAAACGGAAAATCAGGAACATTTTAGTTAATTCTAATGAAAACACATTGATTTTTATCATTTGTATTGGAAACAACATTGTCATATGTCTTTTCTTGGATCTAAATAATACGAAACCTCGCTCTATGATTCTAAGTTATAATCCTCAAATATGGTTAAATAGTGACTTTTTTCACGATTTTCATGTAGTTTGATATTACGTAAATATATTTATTTGTACCAATATTTCGATTCTATTTCATGTAGTATCACGATATGTGATTTGGCCTTGAAATCTCAGAATTTCGCATAATATTGCATTTTAAGTAAGTTTTCTTGCATTTTGTTTCGTACGAAAAATCATCGAATTTAGCAATATTTTGACGTTTATCATCCCCTTTTCCTTCATGTGATTCAAACAAAATGTCATCGAATTAGGCAATATTTTGCCGTTTTCCACGTTTTTGTGAATTTTCAGTCCATGGGTATTAATTCATATATATACGATAAAAATGATGCAAACACATAATTGATTAGATAATAACCTTAAATACTTCATTTTCAATCATCTATTTGTTTCTCGTTAAAATACTGAGTAAGATATTGAAAAGGGGAGAAGTTCGGTTTTTATTGCATATATCGACGTTTCAGCCGGATTAGAGCGGTTTTACGTGTACATCTTCCATCGTTAATATAAACGGAAAATCAAGAACATTTTAGTTAATTCTAATGAAAACACATTGATTTTTATCATTTGTATTGGAAACAACATTGTCATATGTCTTTTCTTGGATCTAAATAATACGAAACCTCGCTCTATGATTCTAAGATAAAATCCTCAAATATGGTTAAATAGTGAATTTTCACGTTTTTCATGTAGTTTGATATTAAGTAAATATAATCATTTTTACCAATATTTCGATACTATTTCATGTAGTATCACGATATGTGATTTGGTCTTGAAATTTCAGAATTTCGCATAATATTGCATTTTAAGCAAATTTTCTTGCATTTTATTTCGTACGAAAAATCATCGAATTTAGCAATATTTTGACGTTTATCATTCCCTTTTCCTTTATTTGATTTAAACAAAATATCATCGAATTAGGCAATATTTTGCCGTTTTTCCACGTTTTTGTGAGTTTTCAGTCTATGGGTATTAATTCATTATATATACGATAAAAATGATGCAAACACATATTTGATCAGATAATAAATTTAAATACTTCATTTTCAATCAACTATTTGTTTCTCGTTAAAATACTGAGTAAGATATTGAAAAGGGGAGAAGTTCTGTTTTTATTGCATATATCGACGTTTCAGCCGAAATAGAGCGGTTTTACGTGTTCATCTTCCATCAGTAATATAAACGGAAAATCAGGAACATTTTAGTTAATTCTAATGAAAACACATTGATTTTTATCATTTGTATTGGAAACAACATTGTCATATGTCTTTTCTTGGATCTAAATAATACGAAACCTCGCTCTATGATTCTAAGTTAAAATCCTCAAATATGGTTAAATAGTGACTTTTTTCACGTTTTTCATGTAGTTTGATATTACGTAAATATAATCATTTTTACCAATATTACGATACTATTTCATGTAGTATCACGATATGTGATTTGGTCTTGAAATCTCAGAATTTCGCATAATATTGCATTTTAAGCAAATTTTCTTGCATTTTGTTTCGTACGAAAAATCATCGAATTTAGCAATATTTTGACGTTTATCATTCCCTTTTCCTTTATTTGATTTAAACAAAATATCATCGAATTAGGCAATATTTTGCCGTTTTTCCACGTTTTTGTGAGTTTTCAGTCTATGGGTATTAATTCATTATATATACGATAAAAATGATGCAAACACATAATTGATCAGATAATAACCTTAAATACTTCATTTTCAATCAACTATTTGTTTCTTGTTAAAATACTGAGTAAGATATTGAAAAGGGGAGAAGTTCTGTTTTTATTGCATATATCGACGTTTCAGCCGGAATAGAACGGTTTTACGTGTACATCTTCCATCAGTAATATAAACGGAAAATCAGGAACATTTTTGTTAATTCTAATGAAAACACATTGATTTTTATCATTTGTACTGGAAACAACATTGTCATATGTCTTTTCTTGGATCTAAATAATACGAAACCTCGCTCTATGATTCTAAGTTATAATCCTCAAATATGGTTAAATAGTGACTTTTTTCACGATTTTCATGTAGTTTGATATTACGTAAATATATTCATTTTTACCAATATTTCGATTCTATTTCATGTAGTATCACGATATGTGATTTGGCCTTGAAATCTCAGAATTTCGCATAATATTGCATTTTAAGTAAGTTTTCTTGCATTTTGTTTTGTACGAAAAATCATCGAATTTAGCAATATTTTGACGTTTATCATCCCCTTTTCCTTCATGTGATTCAAACAAAATGTCATCGAATTAGGCAATATTTTGCCGTTTTCCACGTTTTTGTGAATTTTCAGTCCATGGGTACTAATTCATATATATACGATAAAAATGATGCAAACACATAATTGATTAGATAATAACCTTAAATACTTCATTTTCAATCATCTATTTGTTTCTCGTTAAAATACTGAGTAAGATATTGAAAAGGGGAGAAGTTCGGTTTTTATTGCATATATCGACGTTTCAGCCGGAATAGAGCGGTTTTACGTGTACATCTTCCATCAGTAATATAAACGGAAAATCAGGAACATTTTAGTTATTTCTATTGAAAACACATTGATTTTTATCATTTGTATTGGAAACAACATTGTCATATGTCTTTTCTTGGATCTAAATAATACGAAACCTCGCTCTATGATTCTAAGTTAAAATCCTCAAATATGGTTAAATAGTGACTTTTTTCACGATTTTTATGTAGTTTGATATTTCGTAAATATATTCATTTTTACCAATATTTCGATACTATTTCATGTAGTATCACGATATGTGATTTGGCCTTGAAATCTCAGAATTTCGCAAAATATTGTATTTTAAGCAAGTTTTCTTGCATTTTTTTCGTACGAAAAATCATCGAATTTAGCAATATTTTGACGTTTATCATCCCCTTTTCCTTCATGTGATTCAAACAAAATGTCATCGAATTAGGCAATATTTTGCCGTTTTCCACGTTTTTGTGAATTTTCAGTCCATGGGTATTAATTCATATATATACGATAAAAATGATGCAAACACATAATTGATTAGATAATAACCTTAAATACTTCATTTTCAATCATCTATTTGTTTCTCGTTAAAATACTGAGTAAGATATTGAAAAGGGGAGAAGTTCGGTTTTTATTGCATATATCGACGTTTCAGCCGGATTAGAGCGGTTTTACGTGTACATCTTCCATCGTTAATATAAACGGAAAATCAAGAACATTTTAGTTAATTCTAATGAAAACACATTGATTTTTATCATTTGTATTGGAAACAACATTGTCATATGTCTTTTCTTGGATCTAAATAATACGAAACCTCGCTCTATGATTCTAAGATAAAATCCTCAAATATGGTTAAATAGTGAATTTTCACGTTTTTCATGTAGTTTGATATTAAGTAAATATAATAATTTTTACCAATATTTCGATACTATTTCATGTAGTATCACGATATGTGATTTGGTCTTGAAATTTCAGAATTTCGCATAATATTGCATTTTAAGCAAATTTTCTTGCATTTTATTTCGTACGAAAAATCATCGAATTTAGCAATATTTTGACGTTTATCATTCCCTTTTCCTTTATTTGATTTAAACAAAATATCATCGAATTAGGCAATATTTTGCCGTTTTTCCACGTTTTTGTGAGTTTTCAGTCTATGGGTATTAATTCATTATATATACGATAAAAATGATGCAAACACATATTTGATCAGATAATAAATTTTAATACTTCATTTTCAATCAACAATTTGTTTCTCGTTAAAATACTGAGTAAGATATTGAAAAGGGGAGAAGTTCTGTTTTTATTGCATATATCGACGTTTCAGCCGAAATAGAGCGGTTTTACGTGTTCATCTTCCATCAGTAATATAAACGGAAAATCAGGAACATTTTAGTTAATTCTAATGAAAACACATTGATTTTTATCATTTGTATTGGAAACAACATTGTCATATGTCTTTTCTTGGATCTAAATAATACGAAACCTCGCTCTATGATTCTAAGTTAAAATCCTCAAATATGGTTAAATAGTGACTTTTTTCACGTTTTTCATGTAGTTTGATATTACGTAAATATAATCATTTTTACCAATATTACGATACTATTTCATGTAGTATCACGATATGTGATTTGGTCTTGAAATCTCAGAATTTCGCATAATATTGCATTTTAAGCAAATTTTCTTGCATTTTGTTTCGTACGAAAAATCATCGAATTTAGCAATATTTTGACGTTTATCATTCCCTTTTCCTTGATTTGATTTAAACAAAATATCATCGAATTAGGCAATATTTTGCCGTTTTTCCACGTTTTTGTGAGTTTTCAGTCTATGGGTATTAATTCATTATATATACGATAAAAATGATGCAAACACATAATTGATCAGATAATAACCTTAAATACTTCATTTTCAATCAACTATTTGTTTCTCGTTAAAATACTGAGTAAGATATTGAAAAGGGGAGAAGTTCTGTTTTTATTGCATATATCGACGTTTCAGCCGGAATAGAACGGTTTTACGTGTACATCTTCCATCAGTAATATAAACGGAAAATCAGGAACATTTTTGTTAATTCTAATGAAAACACATTGATTTTTATCATTTGTACTGGAAACAACATTGTCATATGTCTTTTCTTGGATCTAAATAATACGAAACCTCGCTCTATGATTCTAAGTTATAATCCTCAAATATGGTTAAATAGTGACTTTTTTCACGATTTTCATGTAGTTTGATATTACGTAAATATATTCATTTTTACCAATATTTCGATTCTATTTCATGTAGTATCACGATATGTGATTTGGCCTTGAAATCTCAGAATTTCGCATAATATTGCATTTTAAGTAAGTTTTCTTGCATTTTGTTTTGTACGAAAAATCATCGAATTTAGCAATATTTTGACGTTTATCATCCCCTTTTCCTTCATGTGATTCAAACAAAATGTCATCGAATTAGGCAATATTTTGCCGTTTTCCACGTTTTTGTGAATTTTCAGTCCATGGGTACTAATTCATATATATACGATAAAAATGATGCAAACACATAATTGATTAGGTAATAACCTTAAATACTTCATTTTCAATCATCTATTTGTTTCTCGTTAAAATACTGAGTAAGATATTGAAAAGGGGAGAAGTTCGGTTTTTATTGCATATATCGACGTTTCTGCCGGAATAGAGCGGTTTTACGTGTACATCTTCCATCAGTAATATAAACGGAAAATCAGGAACATTTTAGTTAATTCTATTGAAAACACATTGATTTTTATCATTTGTATTGGAAACAACATTGTCATATGTCTTTTCTTGGATCTAAATAATACGAAACCTCGCTCTATGATTCTAAGTTAAAATCCTCAAATATGGTTAAATAGTGACTTTTTTCACGATTTTTATGTAGTTTGATATTTCGTAAATATATTCATTTTTACCAATATTTCGATACTATTTCATGTAGTATCACGATATGTGATTTGGCCTTGAAATCTCAGAATTTCGCAAAATATTGTATTTTAAGCAAGTTTTCTTGCATTTTTTTCGTACGAAAAATCATCGAATTTAGCAATATTTTGACGTTTATCATCCCCTTTTCCTTCATGTGATTCAAACAAAATGTCATCGAATTAGGCAATATTTTGCCGTTTTCCACGTTTTTGTGAATTTTCAGTCCATGGGTATTAATTCATATATATACGATAAAAATGATGCAAACACATAATTGATTAGATAATAACCTTAAATACCTCATTTTCAATCATCTATTTGTTTCTCGTTAAAATACTGAGTAAGATATTGAAAAGGGGAGAAGTTCGGTTTTTATTGCATATATAGACGTTTCAGCCGGATTAGAGCGGTTTTACGTGTACATCTTCCATCGTTAATATAAACGGAAAATCAAGAACATTTTAGTTAATTCTAATGAAAACACATTGATTTTTATCATTTGTATTGGAAACAACATTGTCATATGTCTTTTCTTGGATCTAAATAATACGAAACCTCGCTCTATGATTCTAAGATAAAATCCTCAAATATGGTTAAATAGTGAATTTTCACGTTTTTCATGTAGTTTGATATTACGTAAATATAATCATTTTTACCAATATTACGATACTATTTCATGTAGTATCACGATATGTGATTTGGTCTTGAAATCTCAGAATTTCGCATAATATTGCATTTTAAGCAAATTTTCTTGCATTTTGTTTCGTACGAAAAATCATCGAATTTAGCAATATTTTGACGTTTATCATTCCCTTTTCCTTTATTTGATTTAAACAAAATATCATCGAATTAGGCAATATTTTGCCGTTTTTCCACGTTTTTGTGAGTTTTCAGTCTATGGGTATTAATTCATTATATATACGATAAAAATGATGCAAACACATAATTGATCAGATAATAACCTTAAATACTTCATTTTCAATCAACTATTTGTTTCTCGTTAAAATACTGAGTAAGATATTGAAAAGGGGAGAAGTTCTGTTTTTATTGCATATATCGACGTTTCAGCCGGAATAGAACGGTTTTACGTGTACATCTTCCATCAGTAATATAAACGGAAAATCAGGAACATTTTTGTTAATTCTAATGAAAACACATTGATTTTTATCATTTGTACTGGAAACAACATTGTCATATGTCTTTTCTTGGATCTAAATAATACGAAACCTCGCTCTATGATTCTAAGTTATAATCCTCAAATATGGTTAAATAGTGACTTTTTTCACGATTTTCATGTAGTTTGATATTACGTAAATTTATTCATTTTTACCAATATTTCGATTCTATTTCATGTAGTATCACGATATGTGATTTGGCCTTGAAATCTCAGAATTTCGCATAATATTGCATTTTAAGTAAGTTTTCTTGCATTTTGTTTTGTACGAAAAATCATCGAATTTAGCAATATTTTGACGTTTATCATCCCCTTTTCCTTCATGTGATTCAAACAAAATGTCATCGAATTAGGCAATATTTTGCCGTTTTCCACGTTTTTGTGAATTTTCAGTCCATGGGTACTAATTCATATATATACGATAAAAATGATGCAAACACATAATTGATTAGATAATAACCTAAAATACTTCATTTTCAATCATCTATTTGTTTCTCGTTAAAATACTGAGTAAGATATTGAATAGGGGAGAAGTTCGGTTTTTATTGCATATATCGACGTTTCAGCCGGAATAGAGCGGTTTTACGTGTACATCTTCCATCAGTAATATAAACGGAAAATCAGGAATATTTTAGTTAATTCTATTGAAAACACATTGATTTTTATCATTTGTATTGGAAACCACATTGTCATATGTCTTTTCTTGGATCTAAATAATACGAAACCTCGCTCTATGATTTTAAGTTAAAATCCTCAAATATGGTTAAATAGTGACTTTTTTCACGATTTTTATGTAGTTTGATATTACGTAAATATATTCAATTTTACCAATATTTCGATACTATTTCAAGTAGTATCACGATATGTGATTTGGCCTTGAAATCTCAGAATTTCGCAAAATATTGTATTTTAAGCAAGTTTTCTTGCATTTTTTTCGTACGAAAAATCATCGAATTTAGCAATATTTTGACGTTTATCATCCCCTTTTCCTTCATGTGATTCAAACAAAATGTCATCGAATTAGGCAATATTTTGCCGTTTTCCACGTTTTTGTGAATTTTCAGTCCATGGGTATTAATTCATATATATACGATAAAAATGATGCAAACACATAATTGATTAGATAATAACCTTAAATACTTCATTTTCAATCATCTATTTGTTTCTCGTTAAAATACTGAGTAAGATATTGAAAAGGGGAGAAGTTCGGTTTTTATTGCATATATCGACGTTTCAGCCGGATTAGAGCGGTTTTACGTGTACATCTTCCATCGTTAATATAAACGGAAAATCAAGAACATTTTAGTTATTTCTAATGAAAACACATTGTTTTATATCATTTGTATTGGAAACAACATTGTCATATGTCTTTTCTTGGATCTAAATAATACGAAACCTCGCTCTATGATTTGAAGTTAAAATCCTCAAATATAGTTATATAGTGACTTTTTTCACGTTTTTCATGTAGTTTGATATTACGTAAATATATTCATTTTTACCAATATTTCGATACTATTTCATGTAGTATAACGATAGGTGATTTGGCCTTCAAATCTCAGAATTTCGCATAATATTGCATTTTAAGCAAGTTTTCTTGCATTTTGTTTCGTACGAAAAATCATCGAATTTAGCAATATTTTGACGTTTTTCCACGTTTCTGTGAATTTTCAGTCTATGGGTATTAATTCATTATATATACGATAAAAATGATCCAAACACATAATTGATTAGATAACTACCTTAAATACTTCATTTTCAATCAACTATTTGTTTCTCGTTAAAATACTGAGTAAGATATTGAAAAGGGGAGAAGTTCTGTTTTGATTGCATATATCGACGTTTCAGCCGAAATAGGGCGGTTTTACGTGTTCATCTTCCATCAGTAATATAAACGGAAAATCAGGAACATTTTAGTTAATTCTAATGAGAACACATTGATTTTTATCATTTGTATTGGAAACAACATTGTCATATGAATTTTCTTGGATCTAAATAATACGAAACCTCGCTCTATGATTCTAATTTAAAATCCTCAAATATGGTTAAATAGTGAATTTTCACGTTTTTCATGTAGTTTGATATTACGTAAATATAATCATTTTTACCAATATTTCGATACTATTTCATGTAGTATCACGATATGTGATTTGGTCTTGAAATCTCAGAATTTCGCATAATATTGCATTTTAAGCAAATTTTCTTGCATTTTGTTTCGTACGAAAAATCATCGAATTTAGCAATATTTTATCGTTTATCATTCCCTTTTCCTTTATTTGATTTAAACAAAATATCATCGAATTAGGCAATATTTTGCCGTTTTTCCACGTTTTTGTGAGTTTTCAGTCTATGGGTATTAATTCATTATATATACGATAAAAATGATGCAAACACATAATTGATCAGATAATAACCTTAAATACTTCATTTTCAATCAACTATTTGTTTCTCGTTAAAATACTGAGTAAGATATTGAAAAGGGGAGAAGTTCTGTTTTTATTGAATATATCGACGTTTCAGCCGGAATAGAGCGGTTTTACGTGTACATCTTCCATCAGTAATATAAACGGAAAATCAGGAACATTTTAGTTAATTCTAATGAAAACACATTGATTTTTATCATTTGTATTGGAAACAACATTGTCATATGTCTTTTCTTGGATCTAAATAATACGAAACCTCGCTCTATGATTCTAAGTTATAATCCAAAAATATGGTTAAATAGTGACTTTTTTCACGATTTTCATGTAGTTTGATATTACGTAAATATATTCATTTTTACCAATATTTCGATTCTATTTCATGTAGTATCACGATATGTGATTTGGCCTTGAAATCTCAGAATTTCGCATAATATTGCATTTTAAGTAAGTTTTCTTGCATTTTGTTTCGTACGAAAAATCATCGAATTTAGCAATATTTTGACGTTTATCATCCCCTTTTCCTTCATGTGATTCAAACAAAATGTCATCGAATTAGGCAATATTTTGCCGTTTTCCACGTTTTTGTGAATTTTCAGTCCATGGGTACTAATTCATATATATACGATAAAAATGATGCAAACACATAATTGATTAGATAATAACCTTAAATACTTCATTTTCAATCATCTATTTGTTTCTCGTTAAAATACTGAGTAAGATATTGAAAAGGGGAGAAGTTCGGTTTTTATTGCATATATCGACGTTTCAGCCGGAATAGAGCGGTTTTACGTGTACATCTTCCATCAGTAATATAAACGGAAAATCAGGAACATTTTAGTTAATTCTATTGAAAACACATTGATTTTTATCATTTGTATTGGAAACAACATTGTCATATGTCTTTTCTTGGATCTAAATAATACGAAACCTCGCTCTATGATTCTAAGTTAAAATCCTCAAATATGGTTAAATAGTGACTTTTTTCACGATTTTTATGTAGTTTGATATTACGTAAATATATTCATTTTTACCAATATTTCGATACTATTTCATGTAGTATCACGATATGTGATTTAGCCTTGAAATCTCAGAATTTCGCAAAATATTGTATTTTAAGCAAGTTTTCTTGCATTTTTTTCGTACGAAAAATCATCGAATTTAGCAATATTTTGAGGTTTTTCCACGTTTTTGTGAATTTTCAGTCTATGGGTATTAATTCATTATATATACGATAAAAATGATGCAAACACATAATTGATTAGATAACTACCTTAAATACTTCATTTTCAATCAACTATTTGTTTCTCGTTAAAATACTGAGTAAGATATTGAAATGGGGAGAAGTTCTGTTCTTATTGCATATATCGACGTTTCAGCCGAAATAGGGCGGTTTTACGTGTTCATCTTCCATCAGTAGAATAAACGGAAAATCAGGAACATTTTAGTTAATTCTAATGAAAACACATTGATTTTTATCATTTGTATTGGAAACAACATTGTCATATGAATTTTCTTGGATCTAAATAATACGAAACCTCGCTCTATGATTCTAAGTTAAAATCCTCAAATATGGTTAAATAGTGAATTTTCACGTTTTTCATGTAGTTTGATATTACGTAAATATAATCATTTTTACCAATATTTCGATACTATTTCATGTAGTATCACGATATGAGATTTGGCCTTCAAATCTCAGAATTTCGCATAATATTGCATTTTAAGCAAGTTTTCTTGCATTTTGTTTCGTACGAAAAATCATCGAATTTAGTAATATTTTGACGTTTATCATCACCTTTTCCTTTATTTGATTTAAACAAAATATCATCGAATGAGGCAATATTTTGCCGTTTTTCCACGTTTTTGTGAATTTTCAGTCTATGGGTATTAATTCATTATATATACGATAAAAATGATGCAAACACATAATTGATTAGATAATAACCTTAAATACTTCATTTTCAATCAACTATTTGTTTCTCGTTAAAATACTGAGTAAGATATTGAAAAGGGGAGAAGTTCTGTTTTTATTGCATATATCGACGTTTCAGCCGGAATAGAGCGGTTTTACGCGTACATCTTCCATCAGTAATATAAACGGAAAATCAGGAACATTTAATTAATTCTAATGAAAACCCATTGATTTTTATCATTTGTATTGGAAACAACATTGTCATATGTCTTTTCTTGGATCTAAATAATACGAAACCTCGCTCTATGATTCTAAGTTATAATCCTCAAATATGGTTAAATAGTGACTTTTTTCACGATTTTCATGTAGTTTGATATTACGTAAATATATTCATTTTTACCAATATTTCGATTCTATTTCATGTAGTATCACGATATGTGATTTGGCCTTGAAATCTCAGAATTTCGCATAATATTGCATTTTAAGCAAGTTTTCTTGCATTTTGTTTCGTACGAAAAATCATCGAATTTAGCAATATTTTGACGTTTATCATCCCCTTTTCCTTCATTTGATTTAAACAAAATATCATCGAATTAGGCAATATTTTGCCGTTTTCCACGTTTTTGTGAATTTTCAGTCCATGGGTATTAATTCATATATATACGATAAAAATGATGCAAACACATAATTGATTAGATAATAACCTTAAATACTTCGTTTTCAATCATCTTTTTGTTTCTCGTTAAAATACAGAGTAAGATATTGAAAAGGGGAGAAGTTCGGTTTTTATTGCATATATCGACGTTTCAGCCGGATTAGAGCGGTTTTACGTGTACATCTTCCCTCGTTAATATAATCGGAAAATCAAAAACATTTTAGTTATTTCTAATGAAAACACATTGTTTTTTATCATTTGTATTGGAAACAACATTGTCATTTGTCTTTTCTTGGATCTAAATATTACGAAACCTCGCTCTATGATACTAAGTTATAATCCTCAAATATGGTTAAATAGTGACTTTTTTCACGATTTTCATGTAGTTTGATATTACGTAAATATATTCATTTTTTACCAATATTTCAATACTATTTCATGTAGTATCACGATATGTGATTTGGCTTTGAAATCTCAAAATTTCGCAAAATATTGCATTTTAAGCAAGTTTTCTTGCATTTTGTTTCGTACGAAAAATCATCGAATTTAGCAATATTTTGACGTTTATCATCACCTTTTCCTTCATGTGATTTAAACAAAATATCATCGAATTAGGCAATATTTTGCCGTTTTCCACGTTTTTGTGAATTTTCAGTCCATGGGTATTAATTCATATATATACGATAAAATGATGCAAACACATAATTGATTAGATAATAACCATAAATACTTCATTTTCAATCATCTATTTGTTTCTCGTTAAAATACTGAGTAAGATATTGAAAAGGGGAGAAGTTCGGTTTTTATTGCATATATCGACGTTTCAGCCGGATTAGAGCGGTTTTACGTGTACCTCTTCCCTCGTTAATATAAACGAAAAATCAATAACATTATAGTTAATTCTAATGAAAACACATTGTTTTTTTTATCATTTGGATTGGAAACAACATTGTCATATGTCTTTTCTTGGAACTAAATAATACGAAACCTCGCTCTATGATTTGAAGTTAAAATCCTCAAATATGGTTATATAGTGACTTTTTTCACGTTTTTCATGTAGTTTGATATTACGTAAATATATTCGTTTTTACCAATATTTCGATACTATTTCATGTAGTATCACGATATGAGATTTGGCCTTCAAATCTCAGAATTTCGCATAATATTGCATTTTAAGCAAGTTTTCTTGCATTTTGTTTCGTACGAAAAATCATCGAATTTAGCAATATTTTGACGTTTATCATCCCCTTTTCCTTTATTTGATTTAAACAAAATATCATCGAATTAGGCAATATTTTGCCGTTTTTCCACGTTTTTGTGAATTTTCAGTCTATGGGTATTAATTCATTATATATACGATAAAAATGATGCAAACACATTAGATAATAATATTATATAAGATTAGATAATAACCTTAAATACTTCATTTTCAATCAACTATTTGTTTCTCGTTAAAATACTGAGTAAGATATTTAAAAGGGGAGAAGTTCTGTTTTTATTGCATATATCGACGTTTCAGCCGAAATAGAGCGGTTTTACGTGTTCATCTTCCATCAGTAATATAAACGGAAAATCAGGAACATTTTAGTTAATTCTAATGAAAACACATTGATTTTTATCATTTGTATTGGAAACAACATTGTCATATGTCTTTTCTTGGATCTAAATAATACGAAACCTCGCTCTATGATTCTAAGTTAAAATCCTCAAATATGGTTAAATAGTGACTTTTTTCACGATTTTCATGTAGTTTGATATTACGTAAATATATTCATTTTTACCAATATTTCGATACTATTTCATGTAGTATCACGATATGTGATTTGGCCTTCAAATCTCAGAATTTCGCATAATATTGCATTTTAAGCAAGTTTTCTTGCATTTTGTTTCGTACGAAAAATCATCGAATTTAGCAATATTTTGACGTTTTTCCACGTTTTTGTGAATTTTCAGTCTATGGGTATTAATTCATTATATATACGATAAAAATGATGCAAACACATAATTGATTAGATAACTACCTTAAATACTTCATTTTCAATCAACTATTTGTTTCTCGTTAAAATACTGAGTAAGATATTAAAATGGGGAGAAGTTCTGTTCTTATTGCATATATCGACGTTTCAGCCGAAATAGGGCGGTTTTACGTGTTCATCTTCCATCAGTAGAATAAACGGAAAATCAGGAACATTTTAGTTAATTCTAATGAAAACACATTGATTTTTATCATTTGTATTGGAAACAACATTGTCATATGAATTTTCTTGGATCTAAATAATACGAAACCTCGCTCTATGATTCTAAGTTAAAATCCTCAAATATGGTTAAATAGTGAATTTTCACGTTTTTCATGTAGTTTGATATTACGTAAATATAAACATTTTTACCAATATTTCGATACTATTTCATGTAGTATCACGATATGAGATTTGGCCTTCAAATCTCAGAATTTCGCATAATATTGCATTTTAAGCAAGTTTTCTTGCATTTTGTTTCGTACGAAAAATCATCGAATTTAGTAATATTTTGACGTTTATCATCACCTTTTCCTTTATTTGATTTAAACAAAATATCATCGAATGAGGCAATATTTTGCCGTTTTTCCACGTTTTTGTGAATTTTCAGTCTATGGGTATTAATTCATTATATATACGATAAAAATGATGCAAACACATAATTGATTAGATAATAACCTTAAATACTTCATTTTCAATCAACTATTTGTTTCTCGTTAAAATACTGAGTAAGATATTGAAAAGGGGAGAAGTTCTGTTTTTATTGCATATATCGACGTTTCAGCCGAAATAGAGCGGTTTTACGTGTTCATCTTCCATCAGTAATATAAACGGAAAATCAGGAACATTTTAGTTAATTCTAATGAAAACACATTGATTTTTATCATTTGTATTGGAAACAACATTGTCATATGTCTTTTCTTGGATCTAAATAATACGAAACCTCGCTCTATGATTCTAAGTTAAAATCCTCAAATATGGTTAAATAGTGACTTTTTTCACGATTTTCATGTAGTTTGATATTACGTAAATATCATCATTTTTACCAATATTTCGATACTATTTCATGTAGTATCACGATATGTGATTTCGTCTTGAAATCTCAGAATTTCGCATAATATTGCATTTTAAGCAAATTTTCTTGCATTTTGTTTCGTACGAAAAATCATCGAATTTAGCAATATTTTGACGTTTATCATTCCCTTTTCCTTTATTTGATTTAAACAAAATATCATCGAATTAGGCAATATTTTGCCGTTTTTCCACGTTTTTGTGAATTTTCAGTCTATGGGTATTAATTCATTATATTTACGATTAAAATGATGCAAACACATAATTGATCAGATAATAACCTTAAATACTTCATTTTCAATCAACTATTTGTTTCTCGTTAAAATACTGAGTAAGATATTGAAAAGGGGAGAAGTTCTGTTTTTATTGCATATATCGACGTTTCAGCCGGAATAGAGCGGTTTTACGCGTACATCTTCCATCAGTAATATAAACGGAAAATCAGGAACATTTAATTAATTCTAATGAAAACCCATTGATTTTTATCATTTGTATTGGAAACAACATTGTCATATGTCTTTTCTTGGATCTAAATAATACGAAACCTCGCTCTATGATTCTAAGTTATAATCCTCAAATATGGTTAAATAGTGACTTTTTTCACGATTTTCATGTAGTTTGATATTACGTAAATATATTCATTTTTACCAATATTTCGATTCTATTTCATGTAGTATCACGATATGTGATTTGGCCTTGAAATCTCAGAATTTCGCATAATATTGCATTTTAAGCAAGTTTTCTTGCATTTTGTTTCGTACGAAAAATCATCGAATTTAGCAATATTTTGACGTTTATCATCCCCTTTTCCTTCATTTGATTTAAACAAAATATCATCGAATTAGGCAATATTTTGCCGTTTTCCACGTTTTTGTGAATTTTCAGTCCATGGGTATTAATTCATATATATACGATAAAAATGATGCAAACACATAATTGATTAGATAATAACCTTAAATACTTCGTTTTCAATCATCTTTTTGTTTCTCGTTAAAATACAGAGTAAGATATTGAAAAGGGGAGAAGTTCGGTTTTTATTGCATATATCGACGTTTCAACCGGATTAGAGCGGTTTTACGTGTACATCTTCCCTCGTTAATATAATCGGAAAATGAAAAACATTTTAGTTATTTCTAATGAAAACACATTGTTTTTTATCATTTGTATTGGAAACAACATTGTCATTTGTCTTTTCTTGGATCTAAATATTACGAAACCTCGCTCTATGATACTAAGTTATAATCCTCAAATATGGTTAAATAGTGACTTTTTTCACGATTTTCATGTAGTTTGATATTACGTAAATATAATCATTTTTTACCAATATTTCAATACTATTTCATGTAGTATCACGATATGTGATTTGGCTTTGAAATCTCAAAATTTCGCAAAATATTGCATTTTAAGCAAGTTTTCTTGCATTTTGTTTCGTACGAAAAATCATCGAATTTAGCAATATTTTGACGTTTATCATCACCTTTTCCTTCATGTGATTTAAACAAAATATCATCGAATTAGGCAATATTTTGCCGTTTTCCACGTTTTTGTGAATTTTCAGTCCATGGGTATTAATTCATATATATACGATAAAATGATGCAAACACATAATTGATTAGATAATAACCATAAATACTTCATTTTCAATCATCTATTTGTTTCTCGTTAAAATACTGAGTAAGATATTGAAAAGGGGAGAAGTTCGGTTTTTATTGCATATATCGACGTTTCAGCCGGATTAGAGCGGTTTTACGTGTACATCTTCCCTCGTTAATATAAACGAAAAATCAATAACATTATAGTTAATTCTAATGAAAACACATTGTTTTTTTATCATTTGTATTGGAAACAACATTGTCATATGTCTTTTCTTGGAACTAAATAATACGAAACCTCGCTCTATGATTTGAAGTTAAAATCCTCAAATATGGTTATATAGTGACTTTTTTCACGTTTTTCATGTAGTTTGATATTACGTAAATATATTCGTTTTTACCAATATTTCGATACTATTTCATGTAGTATCACGATATGAGATTTGGCCTTCAAATCTCAGAATTTCGCATAATATTGCATTTTAAGCAAGTTTTCTTGCATTTTGTTTCGTACGAAAAATCATCGAATTTAGCAATATTTTGACGTTTATCATTTCCTTTTCCTTTATTTGATTTAAACAAAATATCATCGAATTAGGCAATATTTTGCCGTTTTTCCACGTTTTTGTGAATTTTCAGTCTATGGGTATTAATTCATTATATATACGATAAAAATGATGCAAACACATAATTGATTAGATAATAACCTTAAATACTTCATTTTCAATCAACTATTTGTTTCTCGTTAAAATACTGAGTACGATATTTAAAAGGGGAGAAGTTCTGTTTTTATTGCATATATCGACGTTTCAGCCGAAATAGAGCGGTTTTACGTGTTCATCTTCCATCAGTAAAATAAACGGAAAATCAGGAACATTTTAGTTAATTCTAATGAAAACACATTGATTTTTATCATTTGTATTGGAAACAACATTGTCATATGTCTTTTCTTGGATCTAAATAATACGAAACCTCGCTCTATGATTCTAAGTTAAAATCCTCAAATATGGTTAAATAGTGACTTTTTTCACGATTTTCATGTAGTTTGATATTACGTAAATATCATCATTTTTACCAATATTTCGATACTATTTCATGTAGTATCACGATATGTGATTTGGTCTTGAAATCTCAGAATTTCTCATAATATTGCATTTTAAGCAAATTTTCTTGCATTTTGTTTCGTACGAAAAATCATCGAATTTAGCAATATTTTGACGTTTATCATTCCCTTTTCCTTTATTTGATTTAAACAAAATATCATCGAATTAGGCAATATTTTGCCGTTTTTCCACGTTTTTGTGAATTTTCAGTCTATGGGTATTAATTCATTATATATACGATAAAAATGATGCAAACACATAATTGATTAGATAAGAACCTTAAATACTTCATTTTCAATCAACTATTTGTTTCTCGTTAAAATACTGAGTAAGATATTGAAAAGGGGAGAAGTTCTGTTTTTATTGCATATATCGACGTTTCAGCCGAAATAGAGCGGTTTTACGTGTTCATCTTCCATCAGTAATATAAACGGAAAATCAGGAACATTTTAGTTAATTCTAATGAAAACACATTGATTTTTATCATTTGTATTGGAAACAACATTGTCATATGTCTTTTCTTGGATCTAAATAATACGAAACCTCGCTCTATGATTCTAAGATAAAATCCTCAAATATGGTTAAATAGTGAATTTTCACGTTTTTCATGTAGTTTGATATTAAGTAAATATAATCATTTTTACCAATATTTCGATACTATTTCATGTAGTATCACGATATGTGATTTGGTCTTGAAATTTCAGAATTTCGCATAATATTGCATTTTAAGCAAATTTTCTTGCATTTTATTTCGTACGAAAAATCATCGAATTTAGCAATATTTTGACGTTTATCATTCCCTTTTCCTTTATTTGATTTAAACAAAATATCATCGAATTAGGCAATATTTTGCCGTTTTTCCACGTTTTTGTGAGTTTTCAGTCTATGGGTATTAATTCATTATATATACGATAAAAATGATGCAAACACATATTTGATCAGATAATAAATTTAAATACTTCATTTTCAATCAACTATTTGTTTCTCGTTAAAATACTGAGTAAGATATTGAAAAGGGGAGAAGTTCTGTTTTTATTGCATATATCGACGTTTCAGCCGAAATAGAACGGTTTTACGTGTTCATCTTCCATCAGTAATATAAACGGAAAATCAGGAACATTTTAGTTAATTCTAATGAAAACACATTGATTTTTATCATTTGTATTGGAAACAACATTGTCATATGTCTTTTCTTGGATCTAAATAATACGAAACCTCGCTCTATGATTCTAAGTTAAAATCCTCAAATATGGTTAAATAGTGACTTTTTTCACGTTTTTCATGTAGTTTGATATTACGTAAATATAATCATTTTTACCAATATTACGATACTATTTCATGTAGTATCACGATATGTGATTTGGTCTTGAAATCTCAGAATTTCGCATAATATTGCATTTTAAGCAAATTTTCTTGCATTTTGTTTCGTACGAAAAATCATCGAATTTAGCAATATTTTGACGTTTATCATTCCCTTTTCCTTTATTTGATTTAAACAAAATATCATCGAATTAGGCAATATTTTGCCGTTTTTCCACGTTTTTGTGAGTTTTCAGTCTATGGGTATTAATTCATTATATATACGATAAAAATGATGCAAACACATAATTGATCAGATAATAACCTTAAATACTTCATTTTCAATCAACTATTTGTTTCTCGTTAAAATACTGAGTAAGATATTGAAAAGGGGAGAAGTTCTGTTTTTATTGCATATATCGACGTTTCAGCCGGAATAGAACGGTTTTACGTGTACATCTTCCATCAGTAATATAAACGGAAAATCAGGAACATTTTTGTTAATTCTAATGAAAACACATTGATTTTTATCATTTGTACTGGAAACAACATTGTCATATGTCTTTTCTTGGATCTAAATAATACGAAACCTCGCTCTATGATTCTAAGTTATAATCCTCAAATATGGTTAAATAGTGACTTTTTTCACGATTTTCATGTAGTTTGATATTACGTAAATATATTCATTTTTACCAATATTTCGATTCTATTTCATGTAGTATCACGATATGTGATTTGGCCTTGAAATCTCAGAATTTCGCATAATATTGCATTTTAAGTAAGTTTTCTTGCATTTTGTTTTGTACGAAAAATCATCGAATTTAGCAATATTTTGACGTTTATCATCCCCTTTTCCTTCATGTGATTGAAACAAAATGTCATCGAATTAGGCAATATTTTGCCGTTTTCCACGTTTTTGTGAATTTTCAGTCCATGGGTACTAATTCATATATATACGATAAAAATGATGCAAACACATAATTGATTAGGTAATAACCTTAAATACTTCATTTTCAATCATCTATTTGTTTCTCGTTAAAATACTGAGTAAGATATTGAAAAGGGGAGAAGTTCGGTTTTTATTGCATATATCGACGTTTCTGCCGGAATAGAGCGGTTTTACGTGTACATCTTCCATCAGTAATATAAACGGAAAATCAGGAACATTTTAGTTAATTCTATTGAAAACACATTGATTTTTATCATTTGTATTGGAAACAACATTGTCATATGTCTTTTCTTGGATCTAAATAATACGAAACCTCGCTCTATGATTCTAAGTTAAAATCCTCAAATATGGTTAAATAGTGACTTTTTTCACGATTTTTATGTAGTTTGATATTTCGTAAATATATTCATTTTTACCAATATTTCGATACTATTTCATGTAGTATCACGATATGTGATTTGGCCTTGAAATCTCAGAATTTCGCAAAATATTGTATTTTAAGCAAGTTTTCTTGCATTTTTTTCGTACGAAAAATCATCGAATTTAGCAATATTTTGACGTTTATCATCCTCTTTTCCTTCATGTGATTCAAACAAAATGTCATCGAATTAGGCAATATTTTGCCGTTTTCCACGTTTTTGTGAATTTTCAGTCCATGGGTATTAATTCATATATATACGATAAAAATGATGCAAACACATAATTGATTAGATAATAACCTTAAATACCTCATTTTCAATCATCTATTTGTTTCTCGTTAAAATACTGAGTAAGATATTGAAAAGGGGAGAAGTTCGGTTTTTATTGCATATATCGACGTTTCAGCCGGATTAGAGCGGTTTTACGTGTACATCTTCCATCGTTAATATAAACGGAAAATCAAGAACATTTTAGTTAATTCTAATGAAAACACATTGATTTTTATCATTTGTATTGGAAACAACATTGTCATATGTCTTTTCTTGGATCTAAATAATACGAAACCTCGCTCTATGATTCTAAGATAAAATCCTCAAATATGGTTAAATAGTGAATTTTCACGTTTTTCATGTAGTTTGATATTACGTAAATATAATCATTTTTACCAATATTACGATACTATTTCATGTAGTATCACGATATGTGATTTGGTCTTGAAATCTCAGAATTTCGCATAATATTGCATTTTAAGCAAATTTTCTTGCATTTTGTTTCGTACGAAAAATCATCGAATTTAGCAATATTTTGACGTTTATCATTCCCTTTTCCTTTATTTGATTTAAACAAAATATCATCGAATTAGGCAATATTTTGCCGTTTTTCCACGTTTTTGTGAGTTTTCAGTCTATGGGTATTAATTCATTATATATACGATAAAAATGATGCAAACACATAATTGATCAGATAATAACCTTAAATACTTCATTTTCAATCAACTATTTGTTTCTCGTTAAAATACTGAGTAAGATATTGAAAAGGGGAGAAGTTCTGTTTTTATTGCATATATCGACGTTTCAGCCGGAATAGAACGGTTTTACGTGTACATCTTCCATCAGTAATATAAACGGAAAATCAGGAACATTTTTGTTAATTCTAATGAAAACACATTGATTTTTATCATTTGTACTGGAAACAACATTGTCATATGTCTTTTCTTGGATCTAAATAATACGAAACCTCGCTCTATGATTCTAAGTTATAATCCTCAAATATGGTTAAATAGTGACTTTTTTCACGATTTTCATGTAGTTTGATATTACGTAAATTTATTCATTTTTACCAATATTTCGATTCTATTTCATGTAGTATCACGATATGTGATTTGGCCTTGAAATCTCAGAATTTCGCATAATATTGCATTTTAAGTAAGTTTTCTTGCATTTTGTTTTGTACGAAAAATCATCGAATTTAGCAATATTTTGACGTTTATCATCCCCTTTTCCTTCATGTGATTCAAACAAAATGTCATCGAATTAGGCAATATTTTGCCGTTTTCCACGTTTTTGTGAATTTTCAGTCCATGGGTACTAATTCATATATATACGATAAAAATGATGCAAACACATAATTGATTAGATAATAACCTTAAATACTTCATTTTCAATCATCTATTTGTTTCTCGTTAAAATACTGAGTAAGATATTGAATAGGGGAGAAGTTCGGTTTTTATTGCATATATCGACGTTTCAGCCGGAATAGAGCGGTTTTACGTGTACATCTTCCATCAGTAATATAAACGGAAAATCAGGAATATTTTAGTTAATTCTATTGAAAACACATTGATTTTTATCATTTGTATTGGAAACCACATTGTCATATGTCTTTTCTTGGATCTAAATAATACGAAACCTCGCTCTATGATTCTAAGTTAAAATCCTCAAATATGGTTAAATAGTGACTTTTTTCACGATTTTTATGTAGTTTGATATTACGTAAATATATTCATTTTTACCAATATTTCGATACTATTTCATGTAGTATCACGATATGTGATTTGGCCTTGAAATCTCAGAATTTCGCAAAATATTGTATTTTAAGCAAGTTTTCTTGCATTTTTTTCGTACGAAAAATCATCGAATTTAGCAATATTTTGACGTTTATCATCCCCTTTTCCTTCATGTGATTCAAACAAAATGTCATCGAATTAGGCAATATTTTGCCGTTTACCACGTTTTTGTGAATTTTCAGTCCATGGGTATTAATTCATATATATACGATAAAAATGATGCAAACACATAATTGATTAGATAATAACCTTAAATACTTCATTTTCAATCATCTATTTGTTTCTCGTTAAAATACTGAGTAAGATATTGAAAAGGGGAGAAGTTCGGTTTTTATTGCATATATCGACGTTTCAGCCGGATTAGAGCGGTTTTACGTGTACATCTTCCATCGTTAATATAAACGGAAAATCAAGAACATTTTAGTTATTTCTAATGAAAACACATTGTTTTATATCATTTGTATTGGAAACAACATTGTCATATGTCTTTTCTTGGATCTAAATAATACGAAACCTCGCTCTATGATTTGAAGTTAAAATCCTCAAATATAGTTATATAGTGACTTTTTTCACGTTTTTCATGTAGTTTGATATTACGTAAATATATTCATTTTTACCAATATTTCGATACTATTTCATGTAGTATAACGATAGGTGATTTGGCCTTCAAATCTCAGAATTTCGCATAATATTGCATTTTAAGCAAGTTTTCTTGCATTTTGTTTCGTACGAAAAATCATCGAATTTAGCAATATTTTGACGTTTTTCCACGTTTCTGTGAATTTTCAGTCTATGGGTATTAATTCATTATATATACGATAAAAATGATCCAAACACATAATTGATCAGATAACTACCTTAAATACTTCATTTTCAATCAACTATTTGTTTCTCGTTAAAATACTGAGTAAGATATTGAAAAGGGGAGAAGTTCTGTTTTGATTGCATATATCGACGTTTCAGCCGAAATAGGGCGGTTTTACGTGTTCATCTTCCATCAGTAATATAAACGGAAAATCAGGAACATTTTAGTTAATTCTAATGAGAACACATTGATTTTTATCATTTGTATTGGAAACAACATTGTCATATGAATTTTCTTGGATCTAAATAATACGAAACCTCGCTCTATGATTCTAATTTAAAATCCTCAAATATGGTTAAATAGTGAATTTTCACGTTTTTCATGTAGTTTGATATTACGTAAATATAATCATTTTTACCAATATTTCGATACTATTTCATGTAGTATCACGATATGTGATTTGGTCTTGAAATCTCAGAATTTCGCATAATATTGCATTTTAAGCAAATTTTCTTGCATTTTGTTTCGTACGAAAAATCATCGAATTTAGCAATATTTTATCGTTTATCATTCCCTTTTCCTTTATTTGATTTAAACAAAATATCATCGAATTAGGCAATATTTTGCCGTTTTTCCACGTTTTTGTGAGTTTTCAGTCTATGGGTATTAATTCATTATATATACGATAAAAATGATGCAAACACATAATTGATCAGATAATAACCTTAAATACTTCATTTTCAATCAACTATTTGTTTCTCGTTAAAATACTGAGTAAGATATTGAAAAGGGGAGAAGTTCTGTTTTTATTGAATATATCGACGTTTCAGCCGGAATAGAGCGGTTTTACGTGTACATCTTCCATCAGTAATATAAACGGAAAATCAGGAACATTTTAGTTAATTCTAATGAAAACACATTGATTTTTATCATTTGTATTGGAAACAACATTGTCATATGTCTTTTCTTGGATCTAAATAATACGAAACCTCGCTCTATGATTCTAAGTTATAATCCAAAAATATGGTTAAATAGTGACTTTTTTCACGATTTTCATGTAGTTTGATATTACGTAAATATATTCATTTTTACCAATATTTCGATTCTATTTCATGTAGTATCACGATATGTGATTTGGCCTTGAAATCTCAGAATTTCGCATAATATTGCATTTTAAGTAAGTTTTCTTGCATTTTGTTTCTTACGAAAAATCATCGAATTTAGCAATATTTTGACGTTTATCATCCCCTTTTCCTTCATGTGATTCAAACAAAATGTCATCGAATTAGGCAATATTTTGCCGTTTTCCACGTTTTTGTGAATTTTCAGTCCATGGGTACTAATTCATATATATACGATAAAAATGATGCAAACACATAATTGATTAGATAATAACCTTAAATACTTCATTTTCAATCATCTATTTGTTTCTCGTTAAAATACTGAGTAAGATATTGAAAAGGGGAGAAGTTCGGTTTTTATTGCATATATCGACGTTTCAGCCGGAATAGAGCGGTTTTACGTGTACATCTTCCATCAGTAATATAAACGGAAAATCAGGAACATTTTAGTTAATTCTATTGAAAACACATTGATTTTTATCATTTGTATTGGAAACAACATTGTCATATGTCTTTTCTTGGATCTAAATAATACGAAACCTCGCTCTATGATTCTAAGTTAAAATCCTCAAATATGGTTAAATAGTGACTTTTTTCACGATTTTTATGTAGTTTGATATTACGTAAATATATTCATTTTTACCAATATTTCGATACTATTTCATGTAGTATCACGATATGTGATTTAGCCTTGAAATCTCAGAATTTCGCAAAATATTGTATTTTAAGCAAGTTTTCTTGCATTTTTTTCGTACGAAAAATCATCGAATTTAGCAATATTTTGACGCTTATCATCCCCTTTTCCTTCATGTGATTCAAACAAAATGTCATCGAATTAGGCAATATTTTGCCGTTTTCCACGTTTTTGTGAATTTTCAGTCCATGGGTACTAATTCATATATATACGATAAAAATGATGCAAACACATAATTGATTAGATAATAACCTTAAATACTTCATTTTCAATCATCTATTTGTTTCTCGTTAAAATACTGAGTAAGATATTGAAAAGGGGAGAAGTTCGGTTTTTATTGCATATATCGACGTTTCAGCCGGAATAGAGCGGTTTTACGTGTACATCTTCCATCAGTAATATAAACGGAAAATCAGGAACATTTTAGTTAATTCTATTGAAAACACATTGATTTTTATCATTTGTATTGGAAACAACATTGTCATATGTCTTTTCTTGGATCTAAATAATACGAAACCTCGCTCTATGATTCTAAGTTAAAATCCTCAAATATGGTTAAATAGTGACTTTTTTCACGATTTTTATGTAGTTTGATATTACGTAAATATATTCATTTTTACCAATATTTCGATACTATTTCATGTAGTATCACGATATGTGATTTAGCCTTGAAATCTCAGAATTTCGCAAAATATTGTATTTTAAGCAAGTTTTCTTGCATTTTTTTCGTACGAAAAATCATCGAATTTAGCAATATTTTGACGCTTATCATCCCCTTTTCCTTCATGTGATTCAAACAAAATGTCATCGAATTAGGCAATATTTTGCCGTTTTCCACGTTTTTGTGAATTTTCAGTCCATGGGTTTTTGTGAATTTTCAGTCCATATATTCATATATATACGATAAAAATGATGCAAACACATAATTGATTAGATAATAACCTTAAATACTTCATTTTCAATCATCTATTTGTTTCTCGTTAAAATACTGAGTAAGATATTGAAAAGGGGAGAAGTTCGGTTTTTATTGCATATATCGACGTTTCAGCCGGATTAGAGCTGTTTTACGTGTACATCTTCCATCGTTAATATAAACGGAAAATCTAGAACATTTTAGTTATTTCTAATGAAAACACATTGTTTTATATCATTTGTATTGGAAACAACATTGTCATATGTCTTTTCTTGGATCTAAATAATACGAAACCTCGCTCTATGATTTGAAGTTAAAATCCTCAAATATGGTTATATAGTGACTTTTTTCACGTTTTTCATGTAGTTTGATATTACGTAAATATATTCATTTTTACCAATATTTCGATACTATTTCATGTAGTATCACGATATGTGATTTGGCCTTCAAATCTCAGAATTTCGCATAATATTGCATTTTAAGCAAGTTTTCTTGCATTTTGTTTCGTACGAAAAATCATCGAATTTAGCAATATTTTGACGTTTTTCCACGTTTTTGTGAATTTTCAGTCTATGGGTATTAATTCATTATATATACGATAAAAATGATGCAAACACATAATTGATTAGGTAACTACCTTAAATACTTCATTTTCAATCAACTATTTGTTTCTCGTTAAAATACTGAGTAAGATATTGAAATGGGGAGAAGTTCTGTTCTTATTGCATATATCGACGTTTCAGCCGAAATAGGGCGGTTTTACGTGTTCATCTTCCATCAGTAGAATAAACGGAAAATCAGGAACATTTTAGTTAATTCTAATGAAAACACATTGATTTTTATCATTTGTATTGGAAACAACATTGTCATATGAATTTTCTTGGATCTAAATAATACGAAACCTCGCTCTATGATTCTAAGTTAAAATCCTCAAATATGGTTAAATAGTGAATTTTCACGTTTTTCATGTAGTTTGATATTACGTAAATATAATCATTTTTACCAATATTTCGATACTATTTCATGTAGTATCACGATATGAGATTTGGCCTTCAAATCTCAGAATTTCGCATAATATTGCATTTTAAGCAAGTTTTCTTGCATTTTGTTTCGTACGAAAAATCATCGAATTTAGTAATATTTTGACGTTTATCATCACCTTTTCCTTTATTTGATTTAAACAAAATATCATCGAATGAGGCAATATTTTGCCGTTTTTCCACGTTTTTGTGAATTTTCAGTCTATGGGTATTAATTCATTATATATACGATAAAAATGATGCAAACACATAATTGATTAGATAATAACCTTAAATACTTCATTTTCAATCAACTATTTGTTTCTCGTTAAAATACTGAGTAAGATATTGAAAAGGGGAGAAGTTCTGTTTTTATTGCATATATCGACGTTTCAGCCGGAATAGAGCGGTTTTACGCGTACATCTTCCATCAGTAATATAAACGGAAAATCAGGAACATTTTTGTTAATTCTAATGAAAACACATTGATTTTTATCATTTGTACTGGAAACAACATTGTCATATGTCTTTTCTTGGATCTAAATAATACGAAACCTCGCTCTATGATTCTAAGTTATAATCCTCAAATATGGTTAAATAGTGACTTTTTTCACGATTTTCATGTAGTTTGATATTACGTAAATTTATTCATTTTTACCAATATTTCGATTCTATTTCATGTAGTATCACGATATGTGATTTGGCCTTGAAATCTCAGAATTTCGCATAATATTGCATTTTAAGTAAGTTTTCTTGCATTTTGTTTTGTACGAAAAATCATCGAATTTAGCAATATTTTGACGTTTATCATCCCCTTTTCCTTCATGTGATTCAAACAAAATGTCATCGAATTAGGCAATATTTTGCCGTTTTCCACGTTTTTGTGAATTTTCAGTCCATGGGTACTAATTCATATATATACGATAAAAATGATGCAAACACATAATTGATTAGATAATAACCTTAAATACTTCATTTTCAATCATCTATTTGTTTCTCGTTAAAATACTGAGTAAGATATTGAATAGGGGAGAAGTTCGGTTTTTATTGCATATATCGACGTTTCAGCCGGAATAGAGCGGTTTTACGTGTACATCTTCCATCAGTAATATAAACGGAAAATCAGGAATATTTTAGTTAATTCTATTGAAAACACATTGATTTTTATCATTTGTATTGGAAACCACATTGTCATATGTCTTTTCTTGGATCTAAATAATACGAAACCTCGCTCTATGATTCTAAGTTAAAATCCTCAAATATGGTTAAATAGTGACTTTTTTCACGATTTTTATGTAGTTTGATATTACGTAAATATATTCATTTTTACCAATATTTCGATACTATTTCATGTAGTATCACGATATGTGATTTGGCCTTGAAATCTCAGAATTTCGCAAAATATTGTATTTTAAGCAAGTTTTCTTGCATTTTTTTCGTACGAAAAATCATCGAATTTAGCAATATTTTGACGTTTATCATCCCCTTTTCCTTCATGTGATTCAAACAAAATGTCATCGAATTAGGCAATATTTTGCCGTTTACCACGTTTTTGTGAATTTTCAGTCCATGGGTATTAATTCATATATATACGATAAAAATGATGCAAACACATAATTGATTAGATAATAACCTTAAATACTTCATTTTCAATCATCTATTTGTTTCTCGTTAAAATACTGAGTAAGATATTGAAAAGGGGAGAAGTTCGGTTTTTATTGCATATATCGACGTTTCAGCCGGATTAGAGCGGTTTTACGTGTACATCTTCCATCGTTAATATAAACGGAAAATCAAGAACATTTTAGTTATTTCTAATGAAAACACATTGTTTTATATCATTTGTATTGGAAACAACATTGTCATATGTCTTTTCTTGGATCTAAATAATACGAAACCTCGCTCTATGATTTGAAGTTAAAATCCTCAAATATAGTTATATAGTGACTTTTTTCACGTTTTTCATGTAGTTTGATATTACGTAAATATATTCATTTTTACCAATATTTCGATACTATTTCATGTAGTATAACGATAGGTGATTTGGCCTTCAAATCTCAGAATTTCGCATAATATTGCATTTTAAGCAAGTTTTCTTGCATTTTGTTTCGTACGAAAAATCATCGAATTTAGCAATATTTTGACGTTTTTCCACGTTTCTGTGAATTTTCAGTCTATGGGTATTAATTCATTATATATACGATAAAAATGATCCAAACACATAATTGATTAGATAACTACCTTAAATACTTCATTTTCAATCAACTATTTGTTTCTCGTTAAAATACTGAGTAAGATATTGAAAAGGGGAGAAGTTCTGTTTTGATTGCATATATCGACGTTTCAGCCGAAATAGGGCGGTTTTACGTGTTCATCTTCCATCAGTAATATAAACGGAAAATCAGGAACATTTTAGTTAATTCTAATGAGAACACATTGATTTTTATCATTTGTATTGGAAACAACATTGTCATATGAATTTTCTTGGATCTAAATAATACGAAACCTCGCTCTATGATTCTAATTTAAAATCCTCAAATATGGTTAAATAGTGAATTTTCACGTTTTTCATGTAGTTTGATATTACGTAAATATAATCATTTTTACCAATATTTCGATACTATTTCATGTAGTATCACGATATGTGATTTGGTCTTGAAATCTCAGAATTTCGCATAATATTGCATTTTAAGCAAATTTTCTTGCATTTTGTTTCGTACGAAAAATCATCGAATTTAGCAATATTTTATCGTTTATCATTCCCTTTTCCTTTATTTGATTTAAACAAAATATCATCGAATTAGGCAATATTTTGCCGTTTTTCCACGTTTTTGTGAGTTTTCAGTCTATGGGTATTAATTCATTATATATACGATAAAAATGATGCAAACACATAATTGATCAGATAATAACCTTAAATACTTCATTTTCAATCAACTATTTGTTTCTCGTTAAAATACTGAGTAAGATATTGAAAAGGGGAGAAGTTCTGTTTTTATTGAATATATCGACGTTTCAGCCGGAATAGAGCGGTTTTACGTGTACATCTTCCATCAGTAATATAAACGGAAAATCAGGAACATTTTAGTTAATTCTAATGAAAACACATTGATTTTTATCATTTGTATTGGAAACAACATTGTCATATGTCTTTTCTTGGATCTAAATAATACGAAACCTCGCTCTATGATTCTAAGTTATAATCCAAAAATATGGTTAAATAGTGACTTTTTTCACGATTTTCATGTAGTTTGATATTACGTAAATATATTCATTTTTACCAATATTTCGATTCTATTTCATGTAGTATCACGATATGTGATTTGGCCTTGAAATCTCAGAATTTCGCATAATATTGCATTTTAAGTAAGTTTTCTTGCATTTTGTTTCGTACGAAAAATCATCGAATTTAGCAATATTTTGACGTTTATCATCCCCTTTTCCTTCATGTGATTCAAACAAAATGTCATCGAATTAGGCAATATTTTGCCGTTTTCCACGTTTTTGTGAATTTTCAGTCCATGGGTACTAATTCATATATATACGATAAAAATGATGCAAACACATAATTGATTAGATAATAACCTTAAATACTTCATTTTCAATCATCTATTTGTTTCTCGTTAAAATACTGAGTAAGATATTGAAAAGGGGAGAAGTTCGGTTTTTATTGCATATATCGACGTTTCAGCCGGAATAGAGCGGTTTTACGTGTACATCTTCCATCAGTAATATAAACGGAAAATCAGGAACATTTTAGTTAATTCTATTGAAAACACATTGATTTTTATCATTTGTATTGGAAACAACATTGTCATATGTCTTTTCTTGGATCTAAATAATACGAAACCTCGCTCTATGATTCTAAGTTAAAATCCTCAAATATGGTTAAATAGTGACTTTTTTCACGATTTTTATGTAGTTTGATATTACGTAAATATATTCATTTTTACCAATATTTCGATACTATTTCATGTAGTATCACGATATGTGATTTAGCCTTGAAATCTCAGAATTTCGCAAAATATTGTATTTTAAGCAAGTTTTCTTGCATTTTTTTCGTACGAAAAATCATCGAATTTAGCAATATTTTGACGCTTATCATCCCCTTTTCCTTCATGTGATTCAAACAAAATGTCATCGAATTAGGCAATATTTTGCCGTTTTCCACGTTTTTGTGAATTTTCAGTCCATGGGTTTTTGTGAATTTTCAGTCCATATATTCATATATATACGATAAAAATGATGCAAACACATAATTGATTAGATAATAACCTTAAATACTTCATTTTCAATCATCTATTTGTTTCTCGTTAAAATACTGAGTAAGATATTGAAAAGGGGAGAAGTTCGGTTTTTATTGCATATATCGACGTTTCAGCCGGATTAGAGCTGTTTTACGTGTACATCTTCCATCGTTAATATAAACGGAAAATCTAGAACATTTTAGTTATTTCTAATGAAAACACATTGTTTTATATCATTTGTATTGGAAACAACATTGTCATATGTCTTTTCTTGGATCTAAATAATACGAAACCTCGCTCTATGATTTGAAGTTAAAATCCTCAAATATGGTTATATAGTGACTTTTTTCACGTTTTTCATGTAGTTTGATATTACGTAAATATATTCATTTTTACCAATATTTCGATACTATTTCATGTAGTATCACGATATGTGATTTGGCCTTCAAATCTCAGAATTTCGCATAATATTGCATTTTAAGCAAGTTTTCTTGCATTTTGTTTCGTACGAAAAATCATCGAATTTAGCAATATTTTGACGTTTTTCCACGTTTTTGTGAATTTTCAGTCTATGGGTATTAATTCATTATATATACGATAAAAATGATGCAAACACATAATTGATTAGGTAACTACCTTAAATACTTCATTTTCAATCAACTATTTGTTTCTCGTTAAAATACTGAGTAAGATATTGAAATGGGGAGAAGTTCTGTTCTTATTGCATATATCGACGTTTCAGCCGAAATAGGGCGGTTTTACGTGTTCATCTTCCATCAGTAGAATAAACGGAAAATCAGGAACATTTTAGTTAATTCTAATGAAAACACATTGATTTTTATCATTTGTATTGGAAACAACATTGTCATATGAATTTTCTTGGATCTAAATAATACGAAACCTCGCTCTATGATTCTAAGTTAAAATCCTCAAATATGGTTAAATAGTGAATTTTCACGTTTTTCATGTAGTTTGATATTACGTAAATATAATCATTTTTACCAATATTTCGATACTATTTCATGTAGTATCACGATATGAGATTTGGCCTTCAAATCTCAGAATTTCGCATAATATTGCATTTTAAGCAAGTTTTCTTGCATTTTGTTTCGTACGAAAAATCATCGAATTTAGTAATATTTTGACGTTTATCATCACCTTTTCCTTTATTTGATTTAAACAAAATATCATCGAATGAGGCAATATTTTGCCGTTTTTCCACGTTTTTGTGAATTTTCAGTCTATGGGTATTAATTCATTATATATACGATAAAAATGATGCAAACACATAATTGATTAGATAATAACCTTAAATACTTCATTTTCAATCATCTATTTGTTTCTCGTTAAAATACTGAGTAAGATATTGAAAAGGGGAGAAGTTCGGTTTTTATTGCATATATCGACGTTTCAGCCGGAATAGAGCGGTTTTACGTGTACATCTTCCATCAGTAATATAAACGGAAAATCAGGAACATTTTAGTTAATTCTATTGAAAACACATTGATTTTTATCATTTGTATTGGAAACAACATTGTCATATGTCTTTTCTTGGATCTAAATAATACGAAACCTCGCTCTATGATTCTAAGTTAAAATCCTCAAATATGGTTAAATAGTGACTTTTTTCACGATTTTTATGTAGTTTGATATTACGTAAATATATTCATTTTTACCAATATTTCGATACTATTTCATGTAGTATCACGATATGTGATTTAGCCTTGAAATCTCAGAATTTCGCAAAATATTGTATTTTAAGCAAGTTTTCTTGCATTTTTTTCGTACGAAAAATCATCGAATTTAGCAATATTTTGACGCTTATCATCCCCTTTTCCTTCATGTGATTCAAACAAAATGTCATCGAATTAGGCAATATTTTGCCGTTTTCCACGTTTTTGTGAATTTTCAGTCCATGGGTACTAATTCATATATATACGATAAAAATGATGCAAACACATAATTGATTAGATAATAACCTTAAATACTTCATTTTCAATCATCTATTTGTTTCTCGTTAAAATACTGAGTAAGATATTGAAAAGGGGAGAAGTTCGGTTTTTATTGCATATATCGACGTTTCAGCCGGAATAGAGCGGTTTTACGTGTACATCTTCCATCAGTAATATAAACGGAAAATCAGGAACATTTTAGTTAATTCTATTGAAAACACATTGATTTTTATCATTTGTATTGGAAACAACATTGTCATATGTCTTTTCTTGGATCTAAATAATACGAAACCTCGCTCTATGATTCTAAGTTAAAATCCTCAAATATGGTTAAATAGTGACTTTTTTCACGATTTTTATGTAGTTTGATATTACGTAAATATATTCATTTTTACCAATATTTCGATACTATTTCATGTAGTATCACGATATGTGATTTAGCCTTGAAATCTCAGAATTTCGCAAAATATTGTATTTTAAGCAAGTTTTCTTGCATTTTTTTCGTACGAAAAATCATCGAATTTAGCAATATTTTGACGCTTATCATCCCCTTTTCCTTCATGTGATTCAAACAAAATGTCATCGAATTAGGCAATATTTTGCCGTTTTCCACGTTTTTGTGAATTTTCAGTCCATGGGTTTTTGTGAATTTTCAGTCCATATATTCATATATATACGATAAAAATGATGCAAACACATAATTGATTAGATAATAACCTTAAATACTTCATTTTCAATCATCTATTTGTTTCTCGTTAAAATACTGAGTAAGATATTGAAAAGGGGAGAAGTTCGGTTTTTATTGCATATATCGACGTTTCAGCCGGATTAGAGCTGTTTTACGTGTACATCTTCCATCGTTAATATAAACGGAAAATCTAGAACATTTTAGTTATTTCTAATGAAAACACATTGTTTTATATCATTTGTATTGGAAACAACATTGTCATATGTCTTTTCTTGGATCTAAATAATACGAAACCTCGCTCTATGATTTGAAGTTAAAATCCTCAAATATGGTTATATAGTGACTTTTTTCACGTTTTTCATGTAGTTTGATATTACGTAAATATATTCATTTTTACCAATATTTCGATACTATTTCATGTAGTATCACGATATGTGATTTGGCCTTCAAATCTCAGAATTTCGCATAATATTGCATTTTAAGCAAGTTTTCTTGCATTTTGTTTCGTACGAAAAATCATCGAATTTAGCAATATTTTGACGTTTTTCCACGTTTTTGTGAATTTTCAGTCTATGGGTATTAATTCATTATATATACGATAAAAATGATGCAAACACATAATTGATTAGGTAACTACCTTAAATACTTCATTTTCAATCAACTATTTGTTTCTCGTTAAAATACTGAGTAAGATATTGAAATGGGGAGAAGTTCTGTTCTTATTGCATATATCGACGTTTCAGCCGAAATAGGGCGGTTTTACGTGTTCATCTTCCATCAGTAGAATAAACGGAAAATCAGGAACATTTTAGTTAATTCTAATGAAAACACATTGATTTTTATCATTTGTATTGGAAACAACATTGTCATATGAATTTTCTTGGATCTAAATAATACGAAACCTCGCTCTATGATTCTAAGTTAAAATCCTCAAATATGGTTAAATAGTGAATTTTCACGTTTTTCATGTAGTTTGATATTACGTAAATATAATCATTTTTACCAATATTTCGATACTATTTCATGTAGTATCACGATATGAGATTTGGCCTTCAAATCTCAGAATTTCGCATAATATTGCATTTTAAGCAAGTTTTCTTGCATTTTGTTTCGTACGAAAAATCATCGAATTTAGTAATATTTTGACGTTTATCATCACCTTTTCCTTTATTTGATTTAAACAAAATATCATCGAATGAGGCAATATTTTGCCGTTTTTCCACGTTTTTGTGAATTTTCAGTCTATGGGTATTAATTCATTATATATACGATAAAAATGATGCAAACACATAATTGATTAGATAATAACCTTAAATACTTCATTTTCAATCAACTATTTGTTTCTCGTTAAAATACTGAGTAAGATATTGAAAAGGGGAGAAGTTCTGTTTTTATTGCATATATCGACGTTTCAGCCGGAATAGAGCGGTTTTACGCGTACATCTTCCATCAGTAATATAAACGGAAAATCAGGAACATTTTTGTTAATTCTAATGAAAACACATTGATTTTTATCATTTGTACTGGAAACAACATTGTCATATGTCTTTTCTTGGATCTAAATAATACGAAACCTCGCTCTATGATTCTAAGTTATAATCCTCAAATATGGTTAAATAGTGACTTTTTTCACGATTTTCATGTAGTTTGATATTACGTAAATTTATTCATTTTTACCAATATTTCGATTCTATTTCATGTAGTATCACGATATGTGATTTGGCCTTGAAATCTCAGAATTTCGCATAATATTGCATTTTAAGTAAGTTTTCTTGCATTTTGTTTTGTACGAAAAATCATCGAATTTAGCAATATTTTGACGTTTATCATCCCCTTTTCCTTCATGTGATTCAAACAAAATGTCATCGAATTAGGCAATATTTTGCCGTTTTCCACGTTTTTGTGAATTTTCAGTCCATGGGTACTAATTCATATATATACGATAAAAATGATGCAAACACATAATTGATTAGATAATAACCTTAAATACTTCATTTTCAATCATCTATTTGTTTCTCGTTAAAATACTGAGTAAGATATTGAATAGGGGAGAAGTTCGGTTTTTATTGCATATATCGACGTTTCAGCCGGAATAGAGCGGTTTTACGTGTACATCTTCCATCAGTAATATAAACGGAAAATCAGGAATATTTTAGTTAATTCTATTGAAAACACATTGATTTTTATCATTTGTATTGGAAACCACATTGTCATATGTCTTTTCTTGGATCTAAATAATACGAAACCTCGCTCTATGATTCTAAGTTAAAATCCTCAAATATGGTTAAATAGTGACTTTTTTCACGATTTTTATGTAGTTTGATATTACGTAAATATATTCATTTTTACCAATATTTCGATACTATTTCATGTAGTATCACGATATGTGATTTGGCCTTGAAATCTCAGAATTTCGCAAAATATTGTATTTTAAGCAAGTTTTCTTGCATTTTTTTCGTACGAAAAATCATCGAATTTAGCAATATTTTGACGTTTATCATCCCCTTTTCCTTCATGTGATTCAAACAAAATGTCATCGAATTAGGCAATATTTTGCCGTTTACCACGTTTTTGTGAATTTTCAGTCCATGGGTATTAATTCATATATATACGATAAAAATGATGCAAACACATAATTGATTAGATAATAACCTTAAATACTTCATTTTCAATCATCTATTTGTTTCTCGTTAAAATACTGAGTAAGATATTGAAAAGGGGAGAAGTTCGGTTTTTATTGCATATATCGACGTTTCAGCCGGATTAGAGCGGTTTTACGTGTACATCTTCCATCGTTAATATAAACGGAAAATCAAGAACATTTTAGTTATTTCTAATGAAAACACATTGTTTTATATCATTTGTATTGGAAACAACATTGTCATATGTCTTTTCTTGGATCTAAATAATACGAAACCTCGCTCTATGATTTGAAGTTAAAATCCTCAAATATAGTTATATAGTGACTTTTTTCACGTTTTTCATGTAGTTTGATATTACGTAAATATATTCATTTTTACCAATATTTCGATACTATTTCATGTAGTATAACGATAGGTGATTTGGCCTTCAAATCTCAGAATTTCGCATAATATTGCATTTTAAGCAAGTTTTCTTGCATTTTGTTTCGTACGAAAAATCATCGAATTTAGCAATATTTTGACGTTTTTCCACGTTTCTGTGAATTTTCAGTCTATGGGTATTAATTCATTATATATACGATAAAAATGATCCAAACACATAATTGATTAGATAACTACCTTAAATACTTCATTTTCAATCAACTATTTGTTTCTCGTTAAAATACTGAGTAAGATATTGAAAAGGGGAGAAGTTCTGTTTTGATTGCATATATCGACGTTTCAGCCGAAATAGGGCGGTTTTACGTGTTCATCTTCCATCAGTAATATAAACGGAAAATCAGGAACATTTTAGTTAATTCTAATGAGAACACATTGATTTTTATCATTTGTATTGGAAACAACATTGTCATATGAATTTTCTTGGATCTAAATAATACGAAACCTCGCTCTATGATTCTAATTTAAAATCCTCAAATATGGTTAAATAGTGAATTTTCACGTTTTTCATGTAGTTTGATATTACGTAAATATAATCATTTTTACCAATATTTCGATACTATTTCATGTAGTATCACGATATGTGATTTGGTCTTGAAATCTCAGAATTTCGCATAATATTGCATTTTAAGCAAATTTTCTTGCATTTTGTTTCGTACGAAAAATCATCGAATTTAGCAATATTTTATCGTTTATCATTCCCTTTTCCTTTATTTGATTTAAACAAAATATCATCGAATTAGGCAATATTTTGCCGTTTTTCCACGTTTTTGTGAGTTTTCAGTCTATGGGTATTAATTCATTATATATACGATAAAAATGATGCAAACACATAATTGATCAGATAATAACCTTAAATACTTCATTTTCAATCAACTATTTGTTTCTCGTTAAAATACTGAGTAAGATATTGAAAAGGGGAGAAGTTCTGTTTTTATTGAATATATCGACGTTTCAGCCGGAATAGAGCGGTTTTACGTGTACATCTTCCATCAGTAATATAAACGGAAAATCAGGAACATTTTAGTTAATTCTAATGAAAACACATTGATTTTTATCATTTGTATTGGAAACAACATTGTCATATGTCTTTTCTTGGATCTAAATAATACGAAACCTCGCTCTATGATTCTAAGTTATAATCCAAAAATATGGTTAAATAGTGACTTTTTTCACGATTTTCATGTAGTTTGATATTACGTAAATATATTCATTTTTACCAATATTTCGATTCTATTTCATGTAGTATCACGATATGTGATTTGGCCTTGAAATCTCAGAATTTCGCATAATATTGCATTTTAAGTAAGTTTTCTTGCATTTTGTTTCGTACGAAAAATCATCGAATTTAGCAATATTTTGACGTTTATCATCCCCTTTTCCTTCATGTGATTCAAACAAAATGTCATCGAATTAGGCAATATTTTGCCGTTTTCCACGTTTTTGTGAATTTTCAGTCCATGGGTACTAATTCATATATATACGATAAAAATGATGCAAACACATAATTGATTAGATAATAACCTTAAATACTTCATTTTCAATCATCTATTTGTTTCTCGTTAAAATACTGAGTAAGATATTGAAAAGGGGAGAAGTTCGGTTTTTATTGCATATATCGACGTTTCAGCCGGAATAGAGCGGTTTTACGTGTACATCTTCCATCAGTAATATAAACGGAAAATCAGGAACATTTTAGTTAATTCTATTGAAAACACATTGATTTTTATCATTTGTATTGGAAACAACATTGTCATATGTCTTTTCTTGGATCTAAATAATACGAAACCTCGCTCTATGATTCTAAGTTAAAATCCTCAAATATGGTTAAATAGTGACTTTTTTCACGATTTTTATGTAGTTTGATATTACGTAAATATATTCATTTTTACCAATATTTCGATACTATTTCATGTAGTATCACGATATGTGATTTAGCCTTGAAATCTCAGAATTTCGCAAAATATTGTATTTTAAGCAAGTTTTCTTGCATTTTTTTCGTACGAAAAATCATCGAATTTAGCAATATTTTGACGCTTATCATCCCCTTTTCCTTCATGTGATTCAAACAAAATGTCATCGAATTAGGCAATATTTTGCCGTTTTCCACGTTTTTGTGAATTTTCAGTCCATGGGTTTTTGTGAATTTTCAGTCCATATATTCATATATATACGATAAAAATGATGCAAACACATAATTGATTAGATAATAACCTTAAATACTTCATTTTCAATCATCTATTTGTTTCTCGTTAAAATACTGAGTAAGATATTGAAAAGGGGAGAAGTTCGGTTTTTATTGCATATATCGACGTTTCAGCCGGATTAGAGCTGTTTTACGTGTACATCTTCCATCGTTAATATAAACGGAAAATCTAGAACATTTTAGTTATTTCTAATGAAAACACATTGTTTTATATCATTTGTATTGGAAACAACATTGTCATATGTCTTTTCTTGGATCTAAATAATACGAAACCTCGCTCTATGATTTGAAGTTAAAATCCTCAAATATGGTTATATAGTGACTTTTTTCACGTTTTTCATGTAGTTTGATATTACGTAAATATATTCATTTTTACCAATATTTCGATACTATTTCATGTAGTATCACGATATGTGATTTGGCCTTCAAATCTCAGAATTTCGCATAATATTGCATTTTAAGCAAGTTTTCTTGCATTTTGTTTCGTACGAAAAATCATCGAATTTAGCAATATTTTGACGTTTTTCCACGTTTTTGTGAATTTTCAGTCTATGGGTATTAATTCATTATATATACGATAAAAATGATGCAAACACATAATTGATTAGGTAACTACCTTAAATACTTCATTTTCAATCAACTATTTGTTTCTCGTTAAAATACTGAGTAAGATATTGAAATGGGGAGAAGTTCTGTTCTTATTGCATATATCGACGTTTCAGCCGAAATAGGGCGGTTTTACGTGTTCATCTTCCATCAGTAGAATAAACGGAAAATCAGGAACATTTTAGTTAATTCTAATGAAAACACATTGATTTTTATCATTTGTATTGGAAACAACATTGTCATATGAATTTTCTTGGATCTAAATAATACGAAACCTCGCTCTATGATTCTAAGTTAAAATCCTCAAATATGGTTAAATAGTGAATTTTCACGTTTTTCATGTAGTTTGATATTACGTAAATATAATCATTTTTACCAATATTTCGATACTATTTCATGTAGTATCACGATATGAGATTTGGCCTTCAAATCTCAGAATTTCGCATAATATTGCATTTTAAGCAAGTTTTCTTGCATTTTGTTTCGTACGAAAAATCATCGAATTTAGTAATATTTTGACGTTTATCATCACCTTTTCCTTTATTTGATTTAAACAAAATATCATCGAATGAGGCAATATTTTGCCGTTTTTCCACGTTTTTGTGAATTTTCAGTCTATGGGTATTAATTCATTATATATACGATAAAAATGATGCAAACACATAATTGATTAGATAATAACCTTAAATACTTCATTTTCAATCAACTATTTGTTTCTCGTTAAAATACTGAGTAAGATATTGAAAAGGGGAGAAGTTCTGTTTTTATTGCATATATCGACGTTTCAGCCGGAATAGAGCGGTTTTACGCGTACATCTTCCATCAGTAATATAAACGGAAAATCAGGAACATTTAATTAATTCTAATGAAAACCCATTGATTTTTATCATTTGTATTGGAAACAACATTGTCATATGTCTTTTCTTGGATCTAAATAATACGAAACCTCGCTCTATGATTCTAAGTTATAATCCTCAAATATGGTTAAATAGTGACTTTTTTCACGATTTTCATGTAGTTTGATATTACGTAAATATATTCATTTTTACCAATATTTCGATTCTATTTCATGTAGTATCACGATATGTGATTTGGCCTTGAAATCTCAGAATTTCGCATAATATTGCATTTTAAGCAAGTTTTCTTGCATTTTGTTTCGTACGAAAAATCATCGAATTTAGCAATATTTTGACGTTTATCATCCCCTTTTCCTTCATTTGATTTAAACAAAATATCATCGAATTAGGCAATATTTTGCCGTTTTCCACGTTTTTGTGAATTTTCAGTCCATGGGTATTAATTCATATATATACGATAAAAATGATGCAAACACATAATTGATTAGATAATAACCTTAAATACTTCGTTTTCAATCATCTTTTTGTTTCTCGTTAAAATACAGAGTAAGATATTGAAAAGGGGAGAAGTTCGGTTTTTATTGCATATATCGACGTTTCAGCCGGATTAGAGCGGTTTTACGTGTACATCTTCCCTCGTTAATATAATCGGAAAATCAAAAACATTTTAGTTATTTCTAATGAAAACACATTGTTTTTTATCATTTGTATTGGAAACAACATTGTCATTTGTCTTTTCTTGGATCTAAATATTACGAAACCTCGCTCTATGATACTAAGTTATAATCCTCAAATATGGTTAAATAGTGACTTTTTTCACGATTTTCATGTAGTTTGATATTACGTAAATATATTCATTTTTTACCAATATTTCAATACTATTTCATGTAGTATCACGATATGTGATTTGGCTTTGAAATCTCAAAATTTCGCAAAATATTGCATTTTAAGCAAGTTTTCTTGCATTTTGTTTCGTACGAAAAATCATCGAATTTAGCAATATTTTGACGTTTATCATCACCTTTTCCTTCATGTGATTTAAACAAAATATCATCGAATTAGGCAATATTTTGCCGTTTTCCACGTTTTTGTGAATTTTCAGTCCATGGGTATTAATTCATATATATACGATAAAATGATGCAAACACATAATTGATTAGATAATAACCATAAATACTTCATTTTCAATCATCTATTTGTTTCGCGTTAAAATACTGAGTAAGATATTGAAAAGGGGAGAAGTTCGGTTTTTATTGCATATATCGACGTTTCAGCCGGATTAGAGCGGTTTTACGTGTACATCTTCCCTCGTTAATATAAACGAAAAATCAATAACATTATAGTTAATTCTAATGAAAACACATTGTTTTTTTTATCATTTGTATTGGAAACAACATTGTCATATGTCTTTTCTTGGAACTAAATAATACGAAACCTCGCTCTATGATTTGAAGTTAAAATCCTCAAATATGGTTATATAGTGACTTTTTTCACGTTTTTCATGTAGTTTGATATTACGTAAATATATTCGTTTTTACCAATATTTCGATACTATTTCATGTAGTATCACGATATGAGATTTGGCCTTCAAATCTCAGAATTTCGCATAATATTGCATTTTAAGCAAGTTTTCTTGCATTTTGTTTCGTACGAAAAATCATCGAATTTAGCAATATTTTGACGTTTATCATCCCCTTTTCCTTTATTTGATTTAAACAAAATATCATCGAATTAGGCAATATTTTGCCGTTTTTCCACGTTTTTGTGAATTTTCAGTCTATGGGTATTAATTCATTATATATACGATAAAAATGATGCAAACACATTAGATAATAATATTATATAAGATTAGATAATAACCTTAAATACTTCATTTTCAATCAACTATTTGTTTCTCGTTAAAATACTGAGTAAGATATTTAAAAGGGGAGAAGTTCTGTTTTTATTGCATATATCGACGTTTCAGCCGAAATAGAGCGGTTTTACGTGTTCATCTTCCATCAGTAATATAAACGGAAAATCAGGAACATTTTAGTTAATTCTAATGAAAACACATTGATTTTTATCATTTGTATTGGAAACAACATTGTCATTTGTCTTTTCTTGGATCTAAATATTACGAAACCTCGCTCTATGATACTAAGTTATAATCCTCAAATATGGTTAAATAGTGACTTTTTTCACGATTTTCATGTAGTTTGATATTACGTAAATATATTCATTTTTTACCAATATTTCAATACTATTTCATGTAGTATCACGATATGTGATTTGGCTTTGAAATCTCAAAATTTCGCAAAATATTGCATTTTAAGCAAGTTTTCTTGCATTTTGTTTCGTACGAAAAATCATCGAATTTAGCAATATTTTGACGTTTATCATCACCTTTTCCTTCATGTGATTTAAACAAAATATCATCGAATTAGGCAATATTTTGCCGTTTTCCACGTTTTTGTGAATTTTCAGTCCATGGGTATTAATTCATATATATACGATAAAATGATGCAAACACATAATTGATTAGATAATAACCATAAATACTTCATTTTCAATCATCTATTTGTTTCGCGTTAAAATACTGAGTAAGATATTGAAAAGGGGAGAAGTTCGGTTTTTATTGCATATATCGACGTTTCAGCCGGATTAGAGCGGTTTTACGTGTACATCTTCCCTCGTTAATATAAACGAAAAATCAATAACATTATAGTTAATTCTAATGAAAACACATTGTTTTTTTTATCATTTGTATTGGAAACAACATTGTCATATGTCTTTTCTTGGAACTAAATAATACGAAACCTCGCTCTATGATTTGAAGTTAAAATCCTCAAATATGGTTATATAGTGACTTTTTTCACGTTTTTCATGTAGTTTGATATTACGTAAATATATTCGTTTTTACCAATATTTCGATACTATTTCATGTAGTATCACGATATGAGATTTGGCCTTCAAATCTCAGAATTTCGCATAATATTGCATTTTAAGCAAGTTTTCTTGCATTTTGTTTCGTACGAAAAATCATCGAATTTAGCAATATTTTGACGTTTATCATCCCCTTTTCCTTTATTTGATTTAAACAAAATATCATCGAATTAGGCAATATTTTGCCGTTTTTCCACGTTTTTGTGAATTTTCAGTCTATGGGTATTAATTCATTATATATACGATAAAAATGATGCAAACACATTAGATAATAATATTATATAAGATTAGATAATAACCTTAAATACTTCATTTTCAATCAACTATTTGTTTCTCGTTAAAATACTGAGTAAGATATTTAAAAGGGGAGAAGTTCTGTTTTTATTGCATATATCGACGTTTCAGCCGAAATAGAGCGGTTTTACGTGTTCATCTTCCATCAGTAATATAAACGGAAAATCAGGAACATTTTAGTTAATTCTAATGAAAACACATTGATTTTTATCATTTGTATTGGAAACAACATTGTCATATGTCTTTTCTTGGATCTAAATAATACGAAACCTCGCTCTATGATTCTAAGTTAAAATCCTCAAATATGGTTAAATAGTGACTTTTTTCACGATTTTCATGTAGTTTGATATTACGTAAATATATTCATTTTTACCAATATTTCGATACTATTTCATGTAGTATCACGATATGTGATTTGGCCTTCAAATCTCAGAATTTCGCATAATATTGCATTTTAAGCAAGTTTTCTTGCATTTTGTTTCGTACGAAAAATCATCGAATTTAGCAATATTTTGACGTTTTTCCACGTTTTTGTGAATTTTCAGTCTATGGGTATTAATTCATTATATATACGATAAAAATGATGCAAACACATAATTGATTAGATAACTACCTTAAATACTTCATTTTCAATCAACTATTTGTTTCTCGTTAAAATACTGAGTAAGATATTGAAATGGGGAGAAGTTCTGTTCTTATTGCATATATCGACGTTTCAGCCGAAATAGGGCGGTTTTACGTGTTCATCTTCCATCAGTAGAATAAACGGAAAATCAGGAACATTTTAGTTAATTCTAATGAAAACACATTGATTTTTATCATTTGTATTGGAAACAACATTGTCATATGAATTTTCTTGGATCTAAATAATACGAAACCTCGCTCTATGATTCTAAGTTAAAATCCTCAAATATGGTTAAATAGTGAATTTTCACGTTTTTCATGTAGTTTGATATTACGTAAATATAAACATTTTTACCAATATTTCGATACTATTTCATGTAGTATCACGATATGAGATTTGGCCTTCAAATCTCAGAATTTCGCATAATATTGCATTTTAAGCAAGTTTTCTTGCATTTTGTTTCGTACGAAAAATCATCGAATTTAGTAATATTTTGACGTTTATCATCACCTTTTCCTTTATTTGATTTAAACAAAATATCATCGAATGAGGCAATATTTTGCCGTTTTTCCACGTTTTTGTGAATTTTCAGTCTATGGGTATTAATTCATTATATATACGATAAAAATGATGCAAACACATAATTGATTAGATAATAACCTTAAATACTTCATTTTCAATCAACTATTTGTTTCTCGTTAAAATACTGAGTAAGATATTGAAAAGGGGAGAAGTTCTGTTTTTATTGCATATATCGACGTTTCAGCCGAAATAGAGCGGTTTTACGTGTTCATCTTCCATCAGTAATATAAACGGAAAATCAGGAACATTTTAGTTAATTCTAATGAAAACACATTGATTTTTATCATTTGTATTGGAAACAACATTGTCATATGTCTTTTCTTGGATCTAAATAATACGAAACCTCGCTCTATGATTCTAAGTTAAAATCCTCAAATATGGTTAAATAGTGACTTTTTTCACGATTTTCATGTAGTTTGATATTACGTAAATATCATCATTTTTACCAATATTTCGATACTATTTCATGTAGTATCACGATATGTGATTTCGTCTTGAAATCTCAGAATTTCGCATAATATTGCATTTTAAGCAAATTTTCTTGCATTTTGTTTCGTACGAAAAATCATCGAATTTAGCAATATTTTGACGTTTATCATTCCCTTTTCCTTTATTTGATTTAAACAAAATATCATCGAATTAGGCAATATTTTGCCGTTTTTCCACGTTTTTGTGAATTTTCAGTCTATGGGTATTAATTCATTATATATACGATTAAAATGATGCAAACACATAATTGATCAGATAATAACCTTAAATACTTCATTTTCAATCAACTATTTGTTTCTCGTTAAAATACTGAGTAAGATATTGAAAAGGGGAGAAGTTCTGTTTTTATTGCATATATCGACGTTTCAGCCGGAATAGAGCGGTTTTACGCGTACATCTTCCATCAGTAATATAAACGGAAAATCAGGAACATTTAATTAATTCTAATGAAAACCCATTGATTTTTATCATTTGTATTGGAAACAACATTGTCATATGTCTTTTCTTGGATCTAAATAATACGAAACCTCGCTCTATGATTCTAAGTTATAATCCTCAAATATGGTTAAATAGTGACTTTTTTCACGATTTTCATGTAGTTTGATATTACGTAAATATATTCATTTTTACCAATATTTCGATTCTATTTCATGTAGTATCACGATATGTGATTTGGCCTTGAAATCTCAGAATTTCGCATAATATTGCATTTTAAGCAAGTTTTCTTGCATTTTGTTTCGTACGAAAAATCATCGAATTTAGCAATATTTTGACGTTTATCATCCCCTTTTCCTTCATTTGATTTAAACAAAATATCATCGAATTAGGCAATATTTTGCCGTTTTCCACGTTTTTGTGAATTTTCAGTCCATGGGTATTAATTCATATATATACGATAAAAATGATGCAAACACATAATTGATTAGATAATAACCTTAAATACTTCGTTTTCAATCATCTTTTTGTTTCTCGTTAAAATACAGAGTAAGATATTGAAAAGGGGAGAAGTTCGGTTTTTATTGCATATATCGACGTTTCAACCGGATTAGAGCGGTTTTACGTGTACATCTTCCCTCGTTAATATAATCGGAAAATGAAAAACATTTTAGTTATTTCTAATGAAAACACATTGTTTTTTATCATTTGTATTGGAAACAACATTGTCATTTGTCTTTTCTTGGATCTAAATATTACGAAACCTCGCTCTATGATACTAAGTTATAATCCTCAAATATGGTTAAAAAGTGACTTTTTTCACGATTTTCATGTAGTTTGATATTACGTAAATATATTCATTTTTTACCAATATTTCAATACTATTTCATGTAGTATCACGATATGTGATTTGGCTTTGAAATCTCAAAATTTCGCAAAATATTGCATTTTAAGCAAGTTTTCTTGCATTTTGTTTCGTACGAAAAATCATCGAATTTAGCAATATTTTGACGTTTATCATCACCTTTTCCTTCATGTGATTTAAACAAAATATCATCGAATTAGGCAATATTTTGCCGTTTTCCACGTTTTTGTGAATTTTCAGTCCATGGGTATTAATTCATATATATACGATAAAATGATGCAAACACATAATTGATTAGATAATAACCATAAATACTTCATTTTCAATCATCTATTTGTTTCTCGTTAAAATACTGAGTAAGATATTGAAAAGGGGAGAAGTTCGGTTTTTATTGCATATATCGACGTTTCAGCCGGATTAGAGCGGTTTTACGTGTACATCTTCCCTCGTTAATATAAACGAAAAATCAATAACATTATAGTTAATTCTAATGAAAACACATTGTTTTTTATCATTTGTATTGGAAACAACATTGTCATATGTCTTTTCTTGGAACTAAATAATACGAAACCTCGCTCTATGATTTGAAGTTAAAATCCTCAAATATGGTTATATAGTGACTTTTTTCACGTTTTTCATGTAGTTTGATATTACGTAAATATATTCGTTTTTACCAATATTTCGATACTATTTCATGTAGTATCACGATATGAGATTTGGCCTTCAAATCTCAGAATTTCGCATAATATTGCATTTTAAGCAAGTTTTCTTGCATTTTGTTTCGTACGAAAAATCATCGAATTTAGCAATATTTTGACGTTTATCATTTCCTTTTCCTTTATTTGATTTAAACAAAATATCATCGAATTAGGCAATATTTTGCCGTTTTTCCACGTTTTTGTGAATTTTCAGTCTATGGGTATTAATTCATTATATATACGATAAAAATGATGCAAACACATAATTGATTAGATAATAACCTTAAATACTTCATTTTCAATCAACTATTTGTTTCTCGTTAAAATACTGAGTACGATATTTAAAAGGGGAGAAGTTCTGTTTTTATTGCATATATCGACGTTTCAGCCGAAATAGAGCGGTTTTACGTGTTCATCTTCCATCAGTAAAATAAACGGAAAATCAGGAACATTTTAGTTAATTCTAATGAAAACACATTGATTTTTATCATTTGTATTGGAAACAACATTGTCATATGTCTTTTCTTGGATCTAAATAATACGAAACCTCGCTCTATGATTCTAAGTTATAATCCTCAAATATGGTTAAATAGTGACTTTTTTCACGATTTTCATGTAGTTTGATATTACGTAAATATCATCATTTTTACCAATATTTCGATACTATTTCATGTAGTATCACGATATGTGATTTGGTCTTGAAATCTCAGAATTTCTCATAATATTGCATTTTAAGCAAATTTTCTTGCATTTTGTTTCGTACGAAAAATCATCGAATTTAGCAATATTTTGACGTTTATCATTCCCTTTTCCTTTATTTGATTTAAACAAAATATCATCGAATTAGGCAATATTTTGCCGTTTTTCCACGTTTTTGTGAATTTTCAGTCTATGGGTATTAATTCATTATATATACGATAAAAATGATGCAAACACATAATTGATTAGATAATAACCTTAAATACTTCATTTTCAATCAACTATTTGTTTCTCGTTAAAATACTGAGTAAGATATTGAAAAGGGGAGAAGTTCTGTTTTTATTGCATATATCGACGTTTCAGCCGAAATAGAGCGGTTTTACGTGTTCATCTTCCATCAGTAATATAAACGGAAAATCAGGAACATTTTAGTTAATTCTAATGAAAACACATTGATTTTTATCATTTGTATTGGAAACAACATTGTCATATGTCTTTTCTTGGATCTAAATAATACGAAACCTCGCTCTATGATTCTAAGTTAAAATCCTCAAATATGGTTAAATAGTGACTTTTTTCACGATTTTCATGTAGTTTGATATTACGTAAATATCATCATTTTTACCAATATTTCGATACTATTTCATGTAGTATCACGATATGTGATTTCGTCTTGAAATCTCAGAATTTCGCATAATATTGCATTTTAAGCAAATTTTCTTGCATTTTGTTTCGTACGAAAAATCATCGAATTTAGCAATATTTTGACGTTTATCATTCCCTTTTCCTTTATTTGATTTAAACAAAATATCATCGAATTAGGCAATATTTTGCCGTTTTTCCACGTTTTTGTGAATTTTCAGTCTATGGGTATTAATTCATTATATATACGATTAAAATGATGCAAACACATAATTGATCAGATAATAACCTTAAATACTTCATTTTCAATCAACTATTTGTTTCTCGTTAAAATACTGAGTAAGATATTGAAAAGGGGAGAAGTTCTGTTTTTATTGCATATATCGACGTTTCAGCCGGAATAGAGCGGTTTTACGCGTACATCTTCCATCAGTAATATAAACGGAAAATCAGGAACATTTAATTAATTCTAATGAAAACCCATTGATTTTTATCATTTGTATTGGAAACAACATTGTCATATGTCTTTTCTTGGATCTAAATAATACGAAACCTCGCTCTATGATTCTAAGTTAAAATCCTCAAATATGGTTAAATAGTGACTTTTTTCACGATTTTCATGTAGTTTGATATTACGTAAATATATTCATTTTTACCAATATTTCGATTCTATTTCATGTAGTATCACGATATGTGATTTGGCCTTGAAATCTCAGAATTTCGCATAATATTGCATTTTAAGCAAGTTTTCTTGCATTTTGTTTCGTACGAAAAATCATCGAATTTAGCAATATTTTGACGTTTATCATCCCCTTTTCCTTCATTTGATTTAAACAAAATATCATCGAATTAGGCAATATTTTGCCGTTTTCCACGTTTTTGTGAATTTTCAGTCCATGGGTATTAATTCATATATATACGATAAAAATGATGCAAACACATAATTGATTAGATAATAACCTTAAATACTTCGTTTTCAATCATCTTTTTGTTTCTCGTTAAAATACAGAGTAAGATATTGAAAAGGGGAGAAGTTCGGTTTTTATTGCATATATCGACGTTTCAACCGGATTAGAGCGGTTTTACGTGTACATCTTCCCTCGTTAATATAATCGGAAAATGAAAAACATTTTAGTTATTTCTAATGAAAACACATTGTTTTTTATCATTTGTATTGGAAACAACATTGTCATTTGTCTTTTCTTGGATCTAAATATTACGAAACCTCGCTCTATGATACTAAGTTATAATCCTCAAATATGGTTAAATAGTGACTTTTTTCACGATTTTCATGTAGTTTGATATTACGTAAATATATTCATTTTTACCAATATTTCAATACTATTTCATGTAGTATCACGATATGTGATTTGGCTTTGAAATCTCAAAATTTCGCAAAATATTGCATTTTAAGCAAGTTTTCTTGCATTTTGTTTCGTACGAAAAATCATCGAATTTAGCAATATTTTGACGTTTATCATCACCTTTTCCTTCATGTGATTTAAACAAAATATCATCGAATTAGGCAATATTTTGCCGTTTTCCACGTTTTTGTGAATTTTCAGTCCATGGGTATTAATTCATATATATACGATAAAATGATGCAAACACATAATTGATTAGATAATAACCATAAATACTTCATTTTCAATCATCTATTTGTTTCTCGTTAAAATACTGAGTAAGATATTGAAAAGGGGAGAAGTTCGGTTTTTATTGCATATATCGACGTTTCAGCCGGATTAGAGCGGTTTTACGTGTACATCTTCCCTCGTTAATATAAACGAAAAATCAATAACATTATAGTTAATTCTAATGAAAACACATTGTTTTTTTATCATTTGTATTGGAAACAACATTGTCATATGTCTTTCCTTGGAACTAAATAATACGAAACCTCGCTCTATGATTTGAAGTTAAAATCCTCAAATATGGTTATATAGTGACTTTTTTCACGTTTTTCATGTAGTTTGATATTACGTAAATATATTCGTTTTTACCAATATTTCGATACTATTTCATGTAGTATCACGATATGAGATTTGGCCTTCAAATCTCAGAATTTCGCATAATATTGCATTTTAAGCAAGTTTTCTTGCATTTTGTTTCGTACGAAAAATCATCGAATTTAGCAATATTTTGACGTTTATCATCCCCTTTTCCTTCATTTGATTTAAACAAAATATCATCGAATTAGGCAATATTTTGCCGTTTTTCCACGTTTTTGTGAATTTTCAGTCCATGGGTATTAATTCATTATATATACGATAAAAATGATGCAAACACATAATTGATTAGATAATAACCTTAAATACTTCATTTTCAATCAACTATTTGTTTCTCGTTAAAATACTGAGTAAGATATTTAAAAGGGGAGAAGTTCTGTTTTTATTGCATATATCGACGTTTCAGCCGAAATAGAGCGGTTTTACGTGTTCATCTTCCATCAGTAATATAAACGGAAAATCAGGAACATTTTAGTTAATTCTAATGAAAACACATTGTTTTTTATCATTTGTATTGGAAACAACATTGTCATTTGTCTTTTCTTGGATCTAAATATTACGAAACCTCGCTCTATGATACTAAGTTATAATCCTCAAATATGGTTAAATAGTGACTTTTTTCACGATTTTCATGTAGTTTGATATTACGTAAATATATTCATTTTTTACCAATATTTCAATACTATTTCATGTAGTATCACGATATGTGATTTGGCTTTGAAATCTCAAAATTTCGCAAAATATTGCATTTTAAGCAAGTTTTCTTGCATTTTGTTTCGTACGAAAAATCATCGAATTTAGCAATATTTTGACGTTTATCATCACCTTTTCCTTCATGTGATTTAAACAAAATATCATCGAATTAGGCAATATTTTGCCGTTTTCCACGTTTTTGTGAATTTTCAGTCCATGGGTATTAATTCATATATATACGATAAAATGATGCAAACACATAATTGATTAGATAATAACCATAAATACTTCATTTTCAATCATCTATTTGTTTCTCGTTAAAATACTGAGTAAGATATTGAAAAGGGGAGAAGTTCGGTTTTTATTGCATATATCGACGTTTCAGCCGGATTAGAGCGGTTTTACGTGTACATCTTCCCTCGTTAATATAAACGAAAAATCAATAACATTATAGTTAATTCTAATGAAAACACATTGTTTTTTATCATTTGTATTGGAAACAACATTGTCATATGTCTTTTCTTGGAACTAAATAATACGAAACCTCGCTCTATGATTTGAAGTTAAAATCCTCAAATATGGTTATATAGTGACTTTTTACACGTTTTTCATGTAGTTTGATATTACGTAAATATATTCGTTTTTACCAATATTTCGATACTATTTCATGTAGTATCACGATATGAGATTTGGCCTTCAAATCTCAGAATTTCGCATAATATTGCATTTTAAGCAAGTTTTCTTGCATTTTGTTTCGTACGAAAAATCATCGAATTTAGCAATATTTTGACGTTTATCATCCCCTTTTCCTTTATTTGATTTAAACAAAATATCATCGAATTAGGCAATATTTTGCCGTTTTTCCACGTTTTTGTGAATTTTCAGTCTATGGGTATTAATTCATTATATATACGATAAAAATGATGCAAACACATAATTGATTAGATAATAACCTTAAATACTTCATTTTCAATCAACTATTTGTTTCTCGTTAAAATACTGAGTAAGATATTTAAAAGGGGAGAAGTTCTGTTTTTATTGCATATATCGACGTTTCAGCCGAAATAGAGCGGTTTTACGTGTTCATCTTCCATCAGTAATATAAACGGAAAATCAGGAACATTTTAGTTAATTCTAATGAAAACACATTGATTTTTACCATTTGTATTGGAAACAACATTGTCATATGTCTTTTCTTGGATCTAAATAATACGAAACCTCGCTCTATGATTCTAAGTTAAAATCCTCAAATATGGTTAAATAGTGACTTTTTTCACGATTTTCATGTAGTTTGATATTACGTAAATATCATCATTTTTACCAATATTTCGATACTATTTCATGTAGTATCACGATATGTGATTTGGTCTTGAAATCTCAGAATTTCTCATAATATTGCATTTTAAGCAAATTTTCTTGCATTTTGTTTCGTACGAAAAATCATCGAATTTAGCAATATTTTGACGTTTATCATTCCCTTTTCCTTTATTTGATTTAAACAAAATATCATCGAATTAGGCAATATTTTGCCGTTTTTCCACGTTTTTGTGAATTTTCAGTCTATGGGTATTAATTCATTATATTTACGATAAAAATGATGCAAACACATAATTGATCAGATAATAACCTTAAATACTTCATTTCAATCAACTATTTGTTTCTCGTTAAAATACTGAGTAAGATATTGAAAAGGGGAGAAGTTCTGTTTTTATTGCATATATCGACGTTTCAGCCGGAATAGAGCGGTTTTACGCGTACATCTTCCATCAGTAATATAAACGGAAAATCAGGAACATTTTAGTTAATTCTAATGAAAACCCATTTATTTTTATCATTTGTATTGGAAACAACATTGTCATATGTCTTTTCTTGGATCTAAATAATACGAAACCTCGCTCTATGATTCTAAGTTATAATCCTCAAATATGGTTAAATAGTGACTTTTTTCACGATTTTCATGTAGTTTGATATTACGTAAATATATTCATTTTTACCAATATTTCGATTCTATTTCATGTAGTATCACGATATGTGATTTGGCCTTGAAATCTCAGAATTTCGCATAATATTGCATTTTAAGCAAGTTTTCTTGCATTTTGTTTCGTACGAAAAATCATCGAATTTAGCAATATTTTGACGTTTATCATCCCCTTTTCCTTCATTTGATTTAAACAAAATATCATCGAATTAGGCAATATTTTGCCGTTTTTCCACGTTTTTGTGAATTTTCAGTCTATGGGTATTAATTCATTATATATACGATAAAAATGATGCAAACACATAATTGATTAGATAATAACCTTAAATACTTCATTTTCAATCAACTATTTGTTTCTCGTTAAAATACTGAGTAAGATATTGAAAAGGGGAGAAGTTCTGTTTTTATTGCATATATCGACGTTTCAGCCGAAATAGAGCGGTTTTACGTGTTCATCTTCCATCAGTAATATAAACGGAAAATCAGGAACATTTTAGTTAATTCTAATGAAAACACATTGATTTTTATCATTTGTATTGGAAACAACATTGTCATATGTCTTTTCTTGGATCTAAATAATACGAAACCTCGCTCTATGATTCTAAGTTAAAATCCTCAAATATGGTTAAATAGTGACTTTTTTCACGATTTTCATGTAGTTTGATATTACGTAAATATATTCATTTTTACCAATATTTCGATTCTATTTCATGTAGTATCACGATATGTGATTTGGCCTTGAAATCTCAGAATTTCGCATAATATTGCATTTTAAGCAAGTTTTCTTGCATTTTGTTTCGTACGAAAAATCATCGAATTTAGCAATATTTTGACGTTTATCATCCCCTTTTCCTTCATTTGATTTAAACAAAATATCATCGAATTAGGCAATATTTTGCCGTTTTCCACGTTTTTGTGAATTTTCAGTCCATGGGTATTAATTCATATATATACGATAAAAATGATGCAAACACATAATTGATTAGATAATAACCTTAAATACTTCGTTTTCAATCATCTATTTGTTTCTCGTTAAAATACAGAGTAAGATATTGAAAAGGGGAGAAGTTCGGTTTTTATTGCATATATCGACGTTTCAGCCGGATTAGAGCGGTTTTACGTGTACATCTTCCCTCGTTAATATAATCGGAAAATCAAAAACATTTTAGTTATTTCTAATGAAAACACATTGTTTTTTATCATTTGTATTGGAAACAACATTGTCATTTGTCTTTTCTTGGATCTAAATAATACGAAACCTCGCTCTATGATACTAAGTTATAATCCTCAAATATGGTTAAATAGTGACTTTTTTCACGATTTTCATGTAGTTTGATATTACGTAAATATATTAATTTTTTACCAATATTTCAATACTATTTCATGTAGTATCACGATATGTGATTTGGCTTTGAAATCTCAAAATTTCGCAAAATATTGCATTTTAAGCAAGTTTTCTTGCATTTTGTTTCGTACGAAAAATCATCGAATTTAGCAATATTTTGACGTTTATCATCACCTTTTCCTTCATGTGATTTAAACAAAATATCATCGAATTAGGCAATATTTTGCCGTTTTCCACGTTTTTGTGAATTTTCAGTCCATGGGTATTAATTCATATATATACGATAAAATGATGCAAACACATAATTGATTAGATAATAAACATAAATACTTCATTTTCAATCATCTATTTGTTTCTCGTTAAAATACTGAGTAAGATATTGAAAAGGGGAGAAGTTCGGTTTTTATTGCATATATCGACGTTTCAGCCGGATTAGAGCGGTTTTACGTGTACATCTTCCCTCGTTAATATAAACGAAAATCAATAACATTATAGTTAATTCTAATGAAAACACATTGTTTTTTTATCATTTGTATTGGAAACAACATTGTCATATGTCTTTTCTTGGAACTAAATAATACGAAACCTCGCTCTATGATTTGAAGTTAAAATCCTCAAATATGGTTATATAGTGACTTTTTTCACGTTTTTCATGTAGTTTGATATTACGTAAATATATTCAGTTTTACCAATATTTCGATACTATTTCATGTAGTATCACGATATGTGATTTGGCCTTCAAATCTCAGAATTTCGCATAATATTGCATTTTAAGCAAGTTTTCTTGCATTTTGTTTCGTACGAAAAATCATCGAATTTAGCAATATTTTGACGTTTATCATCCCCTTTTCCTTTATTTGATTTAAACAAAATATCATCGAATTAGGCAATATTTTGCCGTTTTTCCACGTTTTTGTGAATTTTCAGTCTATGGGTATTAATTCATTATATATACGATAAAAATGATGCAAACACATAATTGATTAGATAATAACCTTAAATACTTCATTTTCAATCAACTATTTGTTTCTCGTTAAAATACTGAGTAAGATATTGAAAAGGGGAGAAGTTCTGTTTTTATTGCATATATCGACGTTTCAGCCGAAATAGAGCGGTTTTACGTGTTCATCTTCCATCAGTAATATAAACGGAAAATCAGGAACATTTTAGTTAATTCTAATGAAAACACATTGATTTTTATCATTTGTATTGGAAACAACATTGTCATATGTCTTTTCTTGGATCTAAATAATACGAAACCTCGCTCTATGATTCTAAGTTATAATCCTCAAATATGGTTAAATAGTGACTTTTTTCACGATTTTCATGTAGTTTGATATTACGTAAATATATTCATTTTTACCAATATTTCGATTCTATTTCATGTAGTATCACGATATGTGATTTGGCCTTGAAATCTCAGAATTTCGCATAATATTGCATTTTAAGCAAGTTTTCTTGCATTTTGTTTCGTACGAAAAATCATCGAATTTAGCAATATTTTGACGTTTATCATCCCCTTTTCCTTCATTTGATTTAAACAAAATATCATCGAATTAGGCAATATTTTGCCGTTTTCCACGTTTTTGTGAATTTTCAGTCCATGGGTATTAATTCATATATATACGATAAAAATGATGCAAACACATAATTGATTAGATAATAACCTTAAATACTTCGTTTTCAATCATCTATTTGTTTCTCGTTAAAATACAGAGTAAGATATTGAAAAGGGGAGAAGTTCGGTTTTTATTGCATATATCGACGTTTCAGCCGGATTAGAGCGGTTTTACGTGTACATCTTCCCTCGTTAATATAATCGGAAAATCAAAAACATTTTAGTTATTTCTAATGAAAACACATTGTTTTTTATCATTTGTATTGGAAACAACATTGTCATTTGTCTTTTCTTGGATCTAAATAATACGAAACCTCGCTCTATGATACTAAGTTATAATCCTCAAATATGGTTAAATAGTGACTTTTTTCACGATTTTCATGTAGTTTGATATTACGTAAATATATTCATTTTTTACCAATATTTCAATACTATTTCATGTAGTATCACGATATGTGATTTGGCTTTGAAATCTCAAAATTTCGCAAAATATTGCATTTTAAGCAAGTTTTCTTGCATTTTGTTTCGTACGAAAAATCATCGAATTTAGCAATATTTTGACGTTTATCATCACCTTTTCCTTCATGTGATTTAAACAAAATATCATCGAATTAGGCAATATTTTGCCGTTTTCCACGTTTTTGTGAATTTTCAGTCCATGGGTATTAATTCATATATATACGATAAAATGATGCAAACACATAATTGATTAGATAATAACCATAAATACTTCATTTTCAATCATCTATTTGTTTCTCGTTAAAATACTGAGTAAGATATTGAAAAGGGGAGAAGTTCGGTTTTTATTGCCATATATCGACGTTTCAGCCGGATTAGAGCGGTTTTACGTGTACATCTTCCCTCGTTAATATAAACGAAAAATCAATAACATTATAGTTAATTCTAATGAAAACACATTGTTTTTTTATCATTTGTATTGGAAACAACATTGTCATATGTCTTTTCTTGGAACTAAATAATACGAAACCTCGCTCTATGATTTGAAGTTAAAATCCTCAAATATGGTTATATAGTGACTTTTTTCACGTTTTTCATGTAGTTTGATATTACGTAAATATATTCGTTTTTACCAATATTTCGATACTATTTCATGTAGTATCACGATATGAGATTTGGCCTTCAAATCTCAGAATTTCGCATAATATTGCATTTTAAGCAAGTTTTCTTGCATTTTGTTTCGTACGAAAAATCATCGAATTTAGCAATATTTTGACGTTTATCATCCCCTTTTCCTTTATTTGATTTAAACAAAATATCATCGAATTAGGCAATATTTTGCCGTTTTTCCACGTTTTTGTGAATTTTCAGTCTATGGGTATTAATTCATTATATATACGATAAAAATGATGCAAACACATAATTGATTAGATAATAACCTTAAATACTTCATTTTCAATCAACTATTTGTTTCTCGTTAAAATACTGAGTAAGATATTGAAAAGGGGAGAAGTTCTGTTTTTATTGCATATATCGACGTTTCAGCCGAAATAGAGCGGTTTTACGTGTTCATCTTCCATCAGTAATATAAACGGAAAATCAGGAACATTTTAGTTAATTCTAATGAAAACACATTGATTTTTATCATTTGTATTGGAAACAACATTGTCATATGTCTTTTCTTGGATCTAAATAATACGAAACCTCGCTCTATGATTCTAAGTTAAAATCCTCAAATATGGTTAAATAGTGACTTTTTTCACGATTTTCATGTAGTTTGATATTACGTAAATATCATCATTTTTACCAATATTTCGATACTATTTCATGTAGTATCACGATATGTGATTTGGTCTTGAAATCTCAGAATTTCTCATAATATTGCATTTTAAGCAAATTTTCTTGCATTTTGTTTCGTACGAAAAATCATCGAATTTAGCAATATTTTGACGTTTATCATTCCCTTTTCCTTTATTTGATTTAAACAAAATATCATCGAATTAGGCAATATTTTGCCGTTTTTCCACGTTTTTGTGAATTTTCAGTCTATGGGTATTAATTCATTATATATACGATAAAAATGATGCAAACACATAATTGATCAGATAATAACCTTAAATACTTCATTTCAATCAACTATTTGTTTCTCGTTAAAATACTGAGTAAGATATTGAAAAGGGGAGAAGTTCTGTTTTTATTGCATATATCGACGTTTCAGCCGGAATAGAGCGGTTTTACGCGTACATCTTCCATCAGTAATATAAACGGAAAATCAGGAACATTTTAGTTAATTCTAATGAAAACCCATTTATTTTTATCATTTGTATTGGAAACAACATTGTCATATGTCTTTTCTTGGATCTAAATAATACGAAACCTCGCTCTATGATTCTAAGTTATAATCCTCAAATATGGTTAAATAGTGACTTTTTTCACGATTTTCATGTAGTTTGATATTACGTAAATATATTCATTTTTACCAATATTTCGATTCTATTTCATGTAGTATCACGATATGTGATTTGGCCTTGAAATCTCAGAATTTCGCATAATATTGCATTTTAAGCAGGTTTTCTTGCATTTTGTTTCGTACGAAAAATCATCGAATTTACCAATATTTTGACGTTTATCATCCCCTTTTCCTTCAATTGATTTAAACAAAATATCATCGAATTAGGCAATATTTTGCCGTTTTCCACGTTTTTGTGAATTTTCAGTCCATGGGTATTAATTCATATATATACGATAAAAATGATGCAAACACATAATTGATTAGATAATAACCTTAAATACTTCGTTTTCAATCATCTATTTGTTTCTCGTTAAAATACAGAGTAAGATATTGAAAAGGGGAGAAGTTCGGTTTTTATTGCATATATCGACGTTTCAGCCGGATTAGAGCGGTTTTACGTGTACATCTTCCCTCGTTAATATAATCGGAAAATCAAAAACATTTTAGTTATTTCTAATGAAAACACATTGTTTTTTATCATTTGTATTGGAAACAACATTGTCATTTGTCTTTTCTTGGATCTAAATAATACGAAACCTCGCTCTATGATACTAAGTTATAATCCTCAAATATGGTTAAATAGTGACTTTTTTCACGATTTTCATGTAGTTTGATATTACGTAAATATATTCATTTTTTACCAATATTTCAATACTATTTCATGTAGTATCACGATATGTGATTTGGCTTTGAAATCTCAAAATTTCGCAAAATATTGCATTTTAAGCAAGTTTTCTTGCATTTTGTTTCGTACGAAAAATCATCGAATTTAGCAATATTTTGACGTTTATCATCACCTTTTCCTTCATGTGATTTAAACAAAATATGATCGAATTAGGCAATATTTTGCCGTTTTCCACGTTTTTGTGAATTTTCAGTCCATGGGTATTAATTCATATATATACGATAAAATGATGCAAACACATAATTGATTAGATAATAACCATAAATACTTCATTTTCAATCATCTATTTGTTTCTCGTTAAAATACTGAGTAAGATATTGAAAAGGGGAGAAGTTCGGTTTTTATTGCATATATCGACGTTTCAGCCGGATTAGAGCGGTTTTACGTGTACATCTTCCCATCGTTAATATAAACGGAAAAATCAATAACATTATAGTTAATTCTAATGAAAACACATTGTTTTTTTATCATTTGTATTGGAAACAACATTGTCATATGTCTTTTCTTGGAACTAAATAATACGAAACCTCGCTCTATGATTTGAAGTTAAAATCCTCAAATATTGTTATATAGTGACTTTTTTCACGTTTTTCATGTAGTTTGATATTACGTAAATATATTCGTTTTTACCAATATTTCGATACTATTTCATGTAGTATCACGATATGAGATTTGGCCTTCAAATCTCAGAATTTCGCATAATATTGCATTTTAAGCAAGTTTTCTTGCATTTTGTTTCGTACGAAAAATCATCGAATTTAGCAATATTTTGACGTTTATCATCCCCTTTTCCTTTATTTGATTTAAACAAAATATCATCGAATTAGGCAATATTTTGCCGTTTTTCCACGTTTTTGTGAATTTTCAGTCTATGGGTATTAATTCATTATATATACGATAAAAATGATGCAAACACATAATTGATTAGATAATAACCTTAAATACTTCATTTTCAATCAACTATTTGTTTCTCGTTAAAATACTGAGTAAGATATTGAAAAGGGGAGAAGTTCTGTTTTTATTGCATATATCGACGTTTCAGCCGAAATAGAGCGGTTTTACGTGTTCATCTTCCATCAGTAATATAAACGGAAAATCAGGAACATTTTAGTTAATTCTAATGAAAACACATTGATTTTTATCATTTGTATTGGAAACAACATTGTCATATGTCTTTTCTTGGATCTAAATAATACGAAACCTCGCTCTATGATTCTAAGTTAAAATCCTCAAATATGGTTAAATAGTGACTTTTTTCACGATTTTCATGTAGTTTGATATTACGTAAATATCATCATTTTTACCAATATTTCGATACTATTTCATGTAGTATCACGATATGTGATTTGGTCTTGAAATCTCAGAATTTCTCATAATATTGCATTTTAAGCAAATTTTCTTGCATTTTGTTTCGTACGAAAAATCATCGAATTTAGCAATATTTTGACGTTTATCATTCCCTTTTCCTTTATTTGATTTAAACAAAATATCATCGAATTAGGCAATATTTTGCCGTTTTTCCACGTTTTTGTGAATTTTCAGTCTATGGGTATTAATTCATTATATTTACGATAAAAATGATGCAAACACATAATTGATCAGATAATAACCTTAAATACTTCATTTCAATCAACTATTTGTTTCTCGTTAAAATACTGAGTAAGATATTGAAAAGGGGAGAAGTTCTGTTTTTATTGCATATATCGACGTTTCAGCCGGAATAGAGCGGTTTTACGCGTACATCTTCCATCAGTAATATAAACGGAAAATCAGGAACATTTTAGTTAATTCTAATGAAAACCCATTTATTTTTATCATTTGTATTGGAAACAACATTGTCATATGTCTTTTCTTGGATCTAAATAATACGAAACCTCGCTCTATGATTCTAAGTTATAATCCTCAAATATGGTTAAATAGTGACTTTTTTCACGATTTTCATGTAGTTTGATATTACGTAAATATATTCATTTTTACCAATATTTCGATTCTATTTCATGTAGTATCACGATATGTGATTTGGCCTTGAAATCTCAGAATTTCGCATAATATTGCATTTTAAGCAAGTTTTCTTGCATTTTGTTTCGTACGAAAAATCATCGAATTTACCAATATTTTGACGTTTATCATCCCCTTTTCCTTCAATTGATTTAAACAAAATATCATCGAATTAGGCAATATTTTGCCGTTTTCCACGTTTTTGTGAATTTTCAGTCCATGGGTATTAATTCATATATATACGATAAAAATGATGCAAACACATAATTGATTAGATAATAACCTTAAATACTTCGTTTTCAATCATCTATTTGTTTCTCGTTAAAATACAGAGTAAGATATTGAAAAGGGGAGAAGTTCGGTTTTTATTGCATATATCGACGTTTCAGCCGGATTAGAGCGGTTTTACGTGTACATCTTCCCTCGTTAATATAATCGGAAAATCAAAAACATTTTAGTTATTTCTAATGAAAACACATTGTTTTTTATCATTTGTATTGGAAACAACATTGTCATTTGTCTTTTCTTGGATCTAAATAATACGAAACCTCGCTCTATGATACTAAGTTATAATCCTCAAATATGGTTAAATAGTGACTTTTTTCACGATTTTCATGTAGTTTGATATTACGTAAATATATTCATTTTTACCAATATTTCAATACTATTTCATGTAGTATCACGATATGTGATTTGGCTTTGAAATCTCAAAATTTCGCAAAATATTGCATTTTAAGCAAGTTTTCTTGCATTTTGTTTCGTACGAAAAATCATCGAATTTAGCAATATTTTGACGTTTATCATCACCTTTTCCTTCATGTGATTTAAACAAAATATCATCGAATTAGGCAATATTTTGCCGTTTTCCACGTTTTTGTGAATTTTCAGTCCATGGGTATTAATTCATATATATACGATAAAATGATGCAAACACATAATTGATTAGATAATAACCATAAATACTTCATTTTCAATCATCTATTTGTTTCTCGTTAAAATACTGAGTAAGATATTGAAAAGGGGAGAAGTTCGGTTTTTATTGCATATATCGACGTTTCAGCCGGATTAGAGCGGTTTTACGTGTACATCTTCCCTCGTTAATATAAACGAAAAATCAATAACATTATAGTTAATTCTAATGAAAACACATTGTTTTTTATCATTTGTATTGGAAACAACATTGTCATATGTCTTTTCTTGGAACTAAATAATACGAAACCTCGCTCTATGATTTGAAGTTAAAATCCTCAAATATGGTTATATAGTGACTTTTTTCACGTTTTTCATGTAGTTTGATATTACGTAAATATATTCGTTTTTACCAATATTTCGATACTATTTCATGTAGTATCACGATATGAGATTTGGCCTTCAAATCTCAGAATTTCGCATAATATTGCATTTTAAGCAAGTTTTCTTGCATTTTGTTTCGTACGAAAAATCATCGAATTTAGCAATATTTTGACGTTTATCATCCCCTTTTCCTTTATTTGATTTAAACAAAATATCATCGAATTAGGCAATATTTTGCCGTTTTTCCACGTTTTTGTGAATTTTCAGTCTATGGGTATTAATTCATTATATATAAGATAAAAATTATGCAAACACATAATTGATTAGATAATAACCTTAAATACTTCATTTTCAATCAACTATTTGTTTCTCGTTAAAATACTGAGTAAGATATTGAAAAGGGGAGAAGTTCTGTTTTTATTGCATATATCGACGTTTCAGCCGGAATAGAGCGGTTTTACGTGTTCATCTTCCATCAGTAATATAAACGGAAAATCAGGAACATTTTAGTTAATTCTAATGAAAACACATTGATTTTTATCATTTGTATTGGAAACAACATTGTCATATGTCTTTTCTTGGATCTAAATAATACGAAACCTCGCTCTATGATTCTAAGTTAAAATCCTCAAATATGGTTAAATAGTGACTTTTTTCACGATTTTCATGTAGTTTGATATTACGTAAATATCATCATTTTTACCAATATTTCGATACTATTTCATGTAGTATCACGATATGTGATTTGGTCTTGAAATCTCAGAATTTCTCATAATATTGCATTTTAAGCAAATTTTCTTGCATTTTGTTTCGTACGAAAAATCATCGAATTTAGCAATATTTTGACGTTTATCATTCCCTTTTCCTTTATTTGATTTAAACAAAATATCATCGAATTAGGCAATATTTTGCCGTTTTTCCACGTTTTTGTGAATTTTCAGTCTATGGGTATTAATTCATTATATTTACGATAAAAATGATGCAAACACATAATTGATCAGATAATGACCTTAAATACTTCATTTCAATCAACTATTTGTTTCTCGTTAAAATACTGAGTAAGATATTGAAAAGGGGAGAAGTTCTGTTTTTATTGCATATATCGACGTTTCAGCCGGAATAGAGCGGTTTTACGCGTACATCTTCCATCAGTAATATAAACGGAAAATCAGGAACATTTTAGTTAATTCTAATGAAAACCCATTTATTTTTATCATTTGTATTGGAAACAACATTGTCATATGTCTTTTCTTGGATCTAAATAATACGAAACCTCGCTCTATGATTCTAAGTTATAATCCTCAAATATGGTTAAATAGTGACTTTTTTCACGATTTTCATGTAGTTTGATATTACGTAAATATATTCATTTTTACCAATATTTCGATTCTATTTCATGTAGTATCACGATATGTGATTTGGCCTTCAAATCTCAGAATTTCGCATAATATTGCATTTTAAGCAAGTTTTCTTGCATTTTGTTTCGTACGAAAAATCATCGAATTTAGCAATATTTTGACGTTTATCATCCCCTTTTCCTTTATTTGATTTAAACAAAATATCATCGAATTAGGCAATATTTTGCCGTTTTTCCACGTTTTTGTGAATTTTCAGTCTATGGGTATTAATTCATTATATATAAGATAAAAATTATGCAAACACATAATTGATTAGATAATAACCTTAAATACTTCATTTTCAATCAACTATTTGTTTCTCGTTAAAATACTGAGTAAGATATTGAAAAGGGGAGAAGTTCTGTTTTTATTGCATATATCGACGTTTCAGCCGGAATAGAGCGGTTTTACGTGTTCATCTTCCATCTGTAATATAAACGGAAAATCAGGAACATTTTAGTTAATTCTAATGAAAACACATTGATTTTTATCATTTGTATTGGAAACAACATTGTCATATGTCTTTTCTTGGATCTAAATAATACGAAACCTCGCTCTATGATTCTAAGTTAAAATCCTCAAATATGGTTAAATAGTGACTTTTTTCACGATTTTCATGTAGTTTGATATTACGTAAATATCATCATTTTTACCAATATTTCGATACTATTTCATGTAGTATCACGATATGTGATTTGGTCTTGAAATCTCAGAATTTCTCATAATATTGCATTTTAAGCAAATTTTCTTGCATTTTGTTTCGTACGAAAAATCATCGAATTTAGCAATATTTTGACGTTTATCATTCCCTTTTCCTTTATTTGATTTAAACAAAATATCATCGAATTAGGCAATATTTTGCCGTTTTTCCACGTTTTTGTGAATTTTCAGTCTATGGGTATTAATTCATTATATTTACGATAAAAATGATGCAAACACATAATTGATCAGATAATGACCTTAAATACTTCATTTCAATCAACTATTTGTTTCTCGTTAAAATACTGAGTAAGATATTGAAAAGGGGAGAAGTTCTGTTTTTATTGCATATATCGACGTTTCAGCCGGAATAGAGCGGTTTTACGCGTACATCTTCCATCAGTAATATAAACGGAAAATCAGGAACATTTTAGTTAATTCTAATGAAAACCCATTTATTTTTATCATTTGTATTGGAAACAACATTGTCATATGTCTTTTCTTGGATCTAAATAATACGAAACCTCGCTCTATGATTCTAAGTTATAATCCTCAAATATGGTTAAATAGTGACTTTTTTCACGATTTTCATGTAGTTTGATATTACGTAAATATATTCATTTTTACCAATATTTCGATTCTATTTCATGTAGTATCACGATATGTGATTTGGCCTTGAAATCTCAGAATTTCGCATAATATTGCATTTTAAGCAAGTTTTCTTGCATTTTGTTTCGTACGAAAAATCATCGAATTTACCAATATTTTGACGTTTATCATCCCCTTTTCCTTCATTTGATTTAAACAAAATATCATCGAATTAGGCAATATTTTGCCGTTTTCCACGTTTTTGTGAATTTTCAGTCCATGGGTATTAATTCATATATATACGATAAAAATGATGCAAACACATAATTGATTAGATAATAACCTTAAATACTTCGTTTTCAATCATCTTTTTGTTTCTCGTTAAAATACAGAGTAAGATATTGAAAAGGGGAGAAGTTCGGTTTTTATTGCATATATCGACGTTTCAGCCGGATTAGAGCGGTTTTACGTGTACATCTTCCCTCGTTAATATAATCGGAAAATCAAAAACATTTTAGTTATTTCTAATGAAAACACATTGTTTTTTATCATTTGTATTGGAAACAACATTGTCATTTGTCTTTTCTTGGATCTAAATAATACGAAACCTCGCTCTATGATACTAAGTTATAATCCTCAAATATGGTTAAATAGTGACTTTTTTCACGATTTTCATGTAGTTTGATATTACGTAAATATATTCATTTTTTACCAATATTTCAATACTATTTCATGTAGTATCACGATATGTGATTTGGCTTTGAAATCTCAAAATTTCGCAAAATATTGCATTTTAAGCAAGTTTTCTTGCATTTTGTTTCGTACGAAAAATCATCGAATTTAGCAATATTTTGACGTTTATCATCACCTTTTCCTTCATGTGATTTAAACAAAATATCATCGAATTAGGCAATATTTTGCCGTTTTCTACGTTTTTGTGAATTTTCAGTCCATGGGTATTAATTCATATATATACGATAAAAATGATGCAAACACATACTTCATTAGATAATAACCATAAATACTTCATTTTCAATCATCTATTTGTTTCTCGTTAAAATACTGAGTAATATATTGAAAAGGGGAGAAGTTCGGTTTTTATTGCATATATCGACGTTTCAGCCGGATTAGAGCGGTTTTACGTATACATCTTCCCTCGTTAATATAAACGGAAAATCAATAACATTATAGTTAATTCTAATGAAAACACATTGTTTTTTATCATTTGTATTGGAAACAACATTGTCATATGTCTTTTCTTGGAACTAAATAATACGAAACCTCGCTCTATGATTTGAAGTTAAAATCCTCAAATATGGTTATATAGTGACTTTTTTCACGTTTTTCATGTAGTTTGATATTACGTAAATATATTCATTTTTACCAATATTTCGATACTATTTCATGTAGTATCACGATATGAGATTTGGCCTTCAAATCTCAGAATTTCGCATAATATTGCATTTTAAGCAAGTTTTCTTGCATTTTGTTTCGTACGAAAAATCATCGAATTTAGTAATATTTTGACGTTTATCATCCCCTTTTCCTTTATTTGATTTAAACAAAATATCATCGAATTAGGCAATATTTTGCCGTTTTTCCACGTTTTTGTGAATTTTCAGTCTATGGGTATTAATTCATTATATATACGATAAAAATGATGCAAACACATAATTGATTAGATAATAACCTTAAATACTTAATTTTCAATCAACTATTTGTTTCTCGTTAAAATACTGAGTAAGATATTGAAAAGGGGAGAAGTTCTGTTTTTATTGCATATATCGACGTTTCAGCCGGAATAGAGCGGTTTTACGTGTACATCTTCCATCAGTAATATAAACGGAAAATCAGGAATATTTTAGTTAATTCTATTGAAAACACATTGATTTTTATCATTTGTATTGGAAACCACATTGTCATATGTCTTTTCTTGGATCTAAATAATACGAAACCTCGCTCTATGATTCTAAGTTAAAATCCTCAAATATGGTTAAATAGTGACTTTTTTCACGATTTTTATGTAGTTTGATATTACGTAAATATATTCATTTTTACCAATATTTCGATACTATTTCATGTAGTATCACGATATGTGATTTGGCCTTGAAATCTCAGAATTTCGCAAAATATTGTATTTTAAGCAAGTTTTCTTGCATTTTTTTCGTACGAAAAATCATCGAATTTAGCAATATTTTGACGTTTATCATCCCCTTTTCCTTCATGTGATTCAAACAAAATGTCATCGAATTAGGCAATATTTTGCCGTTTTCCACGTTTTTGTGAATTTTGAGTCCATGGGTATTAATTCATATATATACGATAAAAATGATGCAAACACATAATTGATTAGATAATAACCTTAAATACTTCATTTTCAATCATCTATTTGTTTCTCGTTAAAATACTGAGTAAGATATTGAAAAGGGGAGAAGTTCTGTTTTTATTGCATATATTGACGTTTCAGCCGAAATAGAGCGGTTTTACGTGTTCATCTTCCATCAGTAATATAAACGGAAAATCAGGAACATTTTAGTTAATTCTAATGAAAACTCATTGATTTTTATCATTTGTATTGGAAACAACATTGTCATATGTCTTTTCTTGGATCTAAATAATACGAAACCTCGCTCTATGATTCTAAGTTAAAATCCTCAAATATGGTTAAATAGTGACTTTTTTCACGTTTTTCATGTAGTTTGATATTACGTAAATATAATCATTTTTACCAATATTACGATACTATTTCATGTAGTATCACGATATGTGATTTGGTCTTGAAATCTCAGAATTTCGCATAATATTGCATTTTAAGCAAATTTTCTTGCATTTTGTTTCGTACGAAAAATCATCGAATTTAGCAATATTTTGACGTTTATCATTCCCTTTTCCTTTATTTGATTTAAACAAAATATCATCGAATTAGGCAATATTTTGCCGTTTTTCCACGTTTTTGTGAGTTTTCAGTCTATGGGTATTAATTCATTATATATACGATAAAAATGATGCAAACACATAATTGATCAGATAAAAAACTTAAATACTTCATTTTCAATCAACTATTTGTTTCTCGTTAAAATACTGAGTAAGATATTGAAAAGGGGAGAAGTTCTGTTTTTATTGCATATATCGACGTTTCAGCCGGAATAGAACGGTTTTACGTGTACATCTTCCATCAGTAATATAAACGGAAAATCAGGAACATTTTTGTTAATTCTAATGAAAACACATTGATTTTTATCATTTGTACTGGAAACAACATTGTCATATGTCTTTTCTTGGATCTAAATAATACGAAACCTCGCTCTATGATTCTAAGTTATAATCCTCAAATATGGTTAAATAGTGACTTTTTTCACGATTTTCATGTAGTTTGATATTACGTAAATATATTCATTTTTACCAATATTTCGATTCTATTTCATGTAGTATCACGATATGTGATTTAGCCTTGAAATCTCAGAATTTCGCATAATATTGCATTTTTAGTAAGTTTTCTTGCATTTTGTTTTGTACGAAAAATCATCGAATTTAGCAATATTTTGACGTTTATCATCCCCTTTTCCTTCATGTGATTCAAACAAAATGTCATCGAATTAGGCAATATTTTGCCGTTTTCCACGTTTTTGTGAATTTTCAGTCCATGGGTACTAATTCATATATATACGATAAAAATGATGCAAACACATAATTGATTAGATAATAACCTTAAATACTTCATTTTCAATCATCTATTTGTTTCTCGTTAAAATACTGAGTAAGATATTGAATAAGGGAGAAGTTCGGTTTTTATTGCATATATCGACGTTTCAGCCGGAATAGAGCGGTTTTACGTGTACATCTTCCATCAGTAATATAAACGGAAAATCAGGAATATTTTAGTTAATTCTATTGAAAACACATTGATTTTTATCATTTGTATTGGAAACCACATTGTCATATGTCTTTTCTTGGATCTAAATAATACGAAACCTCGCTCTATGATTCTAAGTTAAAATCCTCAAATATGGTTAAATAGTGACTTTTTTCACGATTTTTATGTAGTTTGATATTACGTAAATATATTCATTTTTACCAATATTTCGATACTATTTCATGTAGTATCACGATATGTGATTTGGCCTTGAAATCTCAGAATTTCGCAAAATATTGTATTTTAAGCAAGTTTTCTTGCATTTTTTTCGTACGAAAAATCATCGAATTTAGCAATATTTTGACGTTTATCATCCCCTTTTCCTTCATGTGATTCAAACAAAATGTCATCGAATTAGGCAATATTTTGCCGTTTTCCACGTTTTTGTGAATTTTGAGTCCATGGGTATTAATTCATATATATACGATAAAAATGATGCAAACACATAATTGATTAGATAATAACCTTAAATACTTCATTTTCAATCATCTATTTGTTTCTCGTTAAAATACTGAGTATGATATTGAAAAGGGGAGAAGTTCGGTTTTTATTGCATATATCGACGTTTCAGCCGGATTAGAGCGGTTTTACGTGTACATCTTCCATCGTTAATATAAACGGAAAATCAAGAACATTTTAGTTATTTCTAATGAAAACACATTGTTTTATATCATTTGTATTGGAAACAACATTGTCATATGTCTTTTCTTGGATCTAAATAATACGAAACCTCGCTCTATGATTTGAAGTTAAAATCCTCAAATATGGTTATATAGTGACTTTTTTCACGTTTTTCATGTAGTTTGATATTACGTAAATATATTCATTTTTACCAATATTTCGATACTATTTCATGTAGTATCACGATATGTGATTTGGCCTTCAAATCTCAGAATTTCGCATAATATTGCATTTTAAGCAAGTTTTCTTGCATTTTGTTTCGTACGAAAAATCATCGAATTTAGCAATATTTTGACGTTTTTCCACGTTTCTGTGAATTTTCAGTCTATGGGTATTAATTCATTATATATACGATAAAAATGATGCAAACACATAATTGATTAGATAACTACCTTAAATACTTCATTTTCAATCAACTATTTGTTTCTCGTTAAAATACTGAGTAAGATATTGAAAAGGGGAGAAGTTCTGTTTTTATTGCATATATCGACGTTTCAGCCGAAATAGGGCGGTTTTACGTGTTCATCTTCCATCAGTAATATAAACGGAAAATCAGGAACATTTTAGTTAATTCTAATGAGAACACATTGATTTTTATCATTTGTATTGGAAACAACATTGTCATATGTCTTTTCTTGGATCAAAATAATACGAAACCTCGCTCTATGATTCTAAGTTAAAATCCTGAAATATGGTTAAATAGTGAATTTTCACGTTTTTCATGTAGTTTGATATTCCGTAAATATAATCATTTTTACCAATATTTCGATACTATTTCATGTAGTATCACGATATGTGATTTGGTCTTGAAATCTCAGAATTTCGCATAATATTGCATTTTAAGCAAATTTTCTTGCATTTTGTTTCGTACGAAAAATCATCGAATTTAGCAATATTTTAACGTTTATCATTCCCTTTTCCTTTATTTGATTTAAACAAAATATCATCGAATTAGGCAATATTTTGCCGTTTTTCCACGTTTTTGTGAGTTTTCAGTCTATGGGTATTAATTCATTATATATACGATAAAAATGATGCAAACACATAATTGATCAGATAATAACCTTAAATACTTCATTTTCAATCAACTATTTGTTTCTCGTTAAAATACTGAGTAAGATATTGAAAAGGGGAGAAGTTCTGTTTTTATTGAATATATCGACGTTTCAGCCGGAATAGAGCGGTTTTACGTGTACATCTTCCATCAGTAATATAAACGGAAAATCAGGAACATTTTAGTTAATTCTAATGAAAACACATTGATTTTTATCATTTGTATTGGAAACAACATTGTCATATGTCTTTTCTTGGATCTAAATAATACGAAACCTCGCTCTATGATTCTAAGTTATAATCCTCAAATATGGTTAAATAGTGACTTTTTTCACGATTTTCATGTAGTTTGATATTACGAAAATATATTCATTTTTACCAATATTTCGATTCTATTTCATGTAGTATCACGATATGTGATTTGGCCTTGAAATCTCAGAATTTCGCATAATATTGCATTTTAAGTAAGTTTTCTTGCATTTTGTTTCGTACGAAAAATCATCGAATTTAGCAATATTTTGACGTTTATCATCCCCTTTTCCTTCATGTGATTCAAACAAAATGTCATCGAATTAGGCAATATTTTGCCGTTTTCCACGTTTTTGTGAATTTTCAGTCCATGGGTATTAATTCATATATATACGATAAAAATGATGCAAACACATAATTTATTAGATAATAACCTTAAATACTTCATTTTCAATCATCTATTTGTTTCTCGTTAAAATACTGAGTAAGATATTGAAAAGGGGAGAAGTTCGGTTTTTATTGCATATATCGACGTTTCAGCCGGAATAGAGCGGTTTTACGTGTACATCTTCCATCAGTAATATAAACGGAAAATCAGGAACATTTTAGTTAATTCTATTGAAAACACATTGATTTTTATCATTTGTATTGGAAACAACATTGTCATATGTCTTTTCTTGGATCTAAATAATACGAAACCTCGCTCTATGATTCTAAGTTAAAATCCTCAAATATGGTTAAATAGTGACTTTTTTCACGATTTTTATGTAGTTTGATATTACGTAAATATATTCATTTTTACCAATATTTCGATACTATTTCATGTAGTATCACGATATGTGATTTGGCCTTGAAATCTCAGAATTTCGCAAAATATTGTATTTTAAGCAAGTTTTCTTGCATTTTTTTCTTACGAAAAATCATCGAATTTAGCAATATTTTGACGTTTATCATCCCCTTTTCCTTCATGTGATTCAAACAAAATGTCATCGAATTAGGCAATATTTTGCCGTTTTCCACGTTTTTGTGAATTTTCAGTCCATGGGTTTTTGTGAATTTTCAGTCCATATATTCATATATATACGATAAAAATGATGCAAACACATAATTGATTAGATAATAACCTTAAATACTTCATTTTCAATCATCTATTTGTTTCTCGTTAAAATACTGAGTAAGATATTGAAAAGGGGAGAAGTTCGGTTTTTATTGCATATATCGACGTTTCAGCCGGATTAGAGCGGTTTTACGTGTACATCTTCCATCGTTAATATAAACGGAAAATCTAGAACATTTTAGTTATTTCTAATGAAAACACATTGTTTTATATCATTTGTATTGGAAACAACATTGTCATATGTCTTTTCTTGGATCTAAATAATACGAAACCTCGCTCTATGATTTGAAGTTAAAATCCTCAAATAAGGTTATATAGTGACTTTTTTCACGTTTTTCATGTAGTTTGATATTACGTAAATATATTCATTTTTACCAATATTTCGATACTATTTCATGTAGTATCACGATATGTGATTTGGCCTTGAAATCTCAGAATTTCGCAAAATATTGTATTTTAAGCAAGTTTTCTTGCATTTTTTTCGAACGAAAAATCATCGAATTTAGCAATATTTTGACGTTTATCATCCCCTTTTCCTTCATGTGATTCAAACAAAATGTCATCGAATTAGGCAATATTTTGCCGTTTTCCACGTTTTTGTGAATTTTCAGTCCATGGGTTTTTGTGAATTTTCAGTCCATATATTCATATATATACGATAAAAATGATGCAAACACATAATTGATTAGATAATAACCTTAAATACTTCATTTTCAATCATCTATTTGTTTCTCGTTAAAATACTGAGTAAGATATTGAAAAGGGGAGAAGTTCGGTTTTTATTGCATATATCGACGTTTCAGCCGGATTAGAGCGGTTTTACGTGTACATCTTCCATCGTTAATATAAACGGAAAATCTAGAACATTTTAGTTATTTCTAATGAAAACACATTGTTTTATATCATTTGTATTGGAAACAACATTGTCATATGTCTTTTCTTGGATCTAAATAATACGAAACCTCGCTCTATGATTTGAAGTTAAAATCCTCAAATATGGTTATATAGTGACTTTTTTCACGTTTTTCATGTAGTTTGATATTACGTAAATATATTCATTTTTACCAATATTTCGATACTATTTCATGTAGTATCACGATATGTGATTTGGCCTTCAAATCTCAGAATTTCGCATAATATTGCATTTTAAGCAAGTTTTCTTGCATTTTGTTTCGTACGAAAAATCATCGAATTTAGCAATATTTTGACGTTTATCATTCCCTTTTCCTTTATTTGATTTAAACAAAATATCATCGAATTAGGCAATATTTTGCCGTTTTTCCACGTTTTTGTGAGTTTTCAGTCTATGGGTATTAATTCATTATATATACGATAAAAATGATGCAAACACATAATTGATCAGATAATAACCTTAAATACTTCATTTTCAATCAACTATTTGTTTCTCGTTAAAATACTGAGTAAGATATTGAAAAGGGGAGAAGTTCTGTTTTTATTGCATATATCGACGTTTCAGCCGGAATAGAGCGGTTTTACGTGTACATCTTCCATCAGTAATATAAACGGAAAATCAGGAACATTTTTGTTAATTCTAATGAAAACACGTTGATTTTTATCATTTGTATTAGAAACAACATTGTCATATGTCTTTTCTTGGATCTAAATAATACGAAACCTCGCTCTATGATTCTAAGTTATAATCCTCAAATATGGTTAAATAGTGACTTTTTTCACGATTTTCATGTAGTTTGATATTACGTAAATATATTCATTTTTACCAATATTTCGATTCTATTTCATGTAGTATCACGATATGTGATTTGGCCTTGAAATCTCAGAATTTCGCATAATATTGCATTTTAAGCAAGTTTTCTTGCATTTTGTTTCGTACGAAAAATCATCGAATTTAGCAATATTTTGACGTTTATCATCCCCTTTTCCTTCATTTGATTTAAACAAAATATCATCGAATTAGGCAATATTTTGCCGTTTTCCACGTTTTTGTGAATTTTCAGTCCATGGGTATTAATTCATATATATACGATAAAAATGATGCAAACACATAATTGATTAGATAATAACCATAAATACTTCATTTTCAATCATCTATTTGTTTCTCGTTAAAATACTGAGTAAGATATTGAAAAGGGGAGAAGTTCGGTTTTTATTGCATATATCGACGTTTCAGCCGGATTAGAGCGGTTTTACGTGTACATCTTCCCTTGTTAATATAAACGGAAAATCAAAAACATTTTAGTTATTTCTAATGAAAACACATTGTTTTTTATCATTTGTATTGGAAACAACATTGTCATTTGTCTTTTCTTGGATCTAAATAATACGAAACCTCGCTCTATGATTCTAAGTTATAATCCTCAAATATGGTTAAATAGTGACTTTTTTCACGATTTTCATGTAGTTTGATATTACGTAAATATATTCATTTTGACCAATATTTCAATACTATTTCATGTAGTATCACGATATGTGATTTGGCTTTGAAATCTCAAAATTTCGCAAAATATTGCATTTTAAGCAAGTTTTCTTGCATTTTGTTTCGTACGAAAAATCATCGAATTTAGCAATATTTTGACGTTTATCATCCCCTTTTCCTTCATGTGATTTAAACAAAATATCATCGAATTAGGCAATATTTTGCCGTTTTCCATGTTTTTGTGAATTTTCAGTCCATGGGTATTAATTCATATATATACGATAAAAATGATGCAAACACATAATTGATTAGATAATAACCATAAATACTTCATTTTCAATCATCTATTTGTTTCTCGTTAAAATACTGAGTAAGATATTGAAAAGGGGAGAAGTTCGGTTTTTATTGCATATATCGACGTTTCAGCCGGATTAGTGCGGTTTTACGTGTACATCTTCCCTTGTTAATATAAACGGAAAATCAATAACATTATAGTTAATTCTAATGAAAACACATTGTTTTTTATCATTTGTATTGGAAACAACATTGTCATATGTCTTTTCTTGGATCTAAATAATACGAAACCTCGCTCTATGATTCTAAGTTATAATCCTCAAATATGGTTAAATAGTGACTTTTTTCACGATTTTCATGTAGTTTGATATTACGTAAATATATTCATTTTTACCAATATTTCAATACTATTTCATGTAGTATCACGATATGTGATTTGGCTTTGAAATCTCAAAATTTCGCAAAATATTGCATTTTAAGCAAGTTTTCTTGCATTTTGTTTCGTACAAAAAATCATCGAATTTAGCAATATTTTGACTTTTATCATCCCCTTTTCCTTCATGTGATTTAAACAAAATATCATCGAATTAGGCAATATTTTGCCGTTTTCCACGTTTTTGTGAATTTTCAGTCCATGGGTATTAATTCATATATATACGATAAAAATGATGCAAACACATAATTGATTAGATAATAACCATAAATACTTCATTTTCAATCATCTATTTGTTTCTCGTTAAAATACTGAGTAAGATATTGAAAAGGGGAGAAGTTCGGTTTTTATTGCATATATCGACGTTTCAGCCGGATTAGAGCGGTTTTACGTGTACATCTTCCCTCGTTAATATAATCAGAAAATCAAAAACATTTTAGTTAATTCTAATGAAAACACATTGTTTTTTATCATTTGTATTGGAAACAACATTGTCATATGTCTTTTCTTGGAACAAAATAATACGAAACCTCGCTCTATGATTTGAAGTTAAAATCCTCATATATGGTTATATAGTGACTTTTTTCACGTTTTTCATGTAGTTTGATATTACGTAAATATATTAATTTTTACCAATATTTCGATACTATTTCATGTAGTATCACGATATGAGATTTGGCCTTCAAATCTCAGAATTTCGCATAATATTGCATTTTAAGCAAGTTTTCTTGCATTTTGTTTAGTACGAAAAATCATCGAATTTAGTAATATTTTGACGTTTATCATCCCCTTTTCCTTTATTTGATTTAAACAAAATATCATCGAATGAGGCAATATTTTGCCGTTTTTCCACGTTTTTGTGAATTTTCAGTCTATGGGTATTAATTCATTATATATACGATAAAAATGATGCAAACACATAATTGATTAGATAATAACCTTAAATACTTCATTTTCAATCAACTATTTGTTTCTCGTAAAAATACTGAGTAAGATATTGAAAAGGGGAGAAGTTCTGTTTTTATTGCATATATCTACGTTTCAGCCGAAATAGAGCGGTTTTACGTGTTCATCTTCCATCAGTAATATAAACGGAAAATCAGGAACATTTTAGTTAATTCTAATGAAAACACATTGATTTTTATCATTTGTATTGGAAACAACATTGTCATATGTCTTTTCTTGGATCTAAATAATACGAAACCTCGCTCTATGATTCTAAGTTAAAATCCTCAAATATGGTTAAATAGTGACTTTTTTCACGATTTTCATGTAGTTTGATATTACGTAAATATCATCATTTTTACCAATATTTCGATACTATTTCATGTAGTATCACGATATGTGATTTCGTCTTGAAATCTCAGAATTTCGCATAATATTGCATTTTAAGTAAGTTTTCTTGCATTTTGTTTCGTACGAAAAATCATCGAATTTAGCAATATTTTGACGTTTATCATCCCCTTTTCCTTCATGTGATTCAAACAAAATGTCATCGAATTAGGCAATATTTTGCCGTTTTTCCACGTTTTTGTGAATTTTCAGTCTATGGGTATTAATTCATTATATATACGATTAAAATGATGCAAACACATAATTGATCAGATAATAACCTTAAATACTTCATTTTCAATCAACTATTTGTTTCTCGTTAAAATACTGAGTAAGATATTGAAAAGGGGAGAAGTTCTGTTTTTATTGCATATATCGACGTTTCAGCCGAAATAGAGCGGTTTTACGTGTTCATCTTCCATCAGTAATATAAACGGAAAATCAGGAACATTTTAGTTAATTCTAATGAAAACACATTGATTTTTATCATTTGTATTGGAAACAACATTGTCATATGTCTTTTCTTGGATCTAAATAATACGAAACCTCGCTCTATGATTCTAAGTTAAAATCCTCAAATATGGTTAAATAGTGACTTTTTTCACGATTTTCATGTAGTTTGATATTACGTAAATATCATCATTTTTACCAATATTTCGATACTATTTCATGTAGTATCACGATATGTGATTTCGTCTTGAAATCTCAGAATTTCGCATAATATTGCATTTTAAGTAAATTTTCTTGCATTTTGTTTCGTACGAAAAATCATCGAATTTAGCAATATTTTGACGTTTATCATTCCCTTTTCCTTTATTTGATTTAAACAAAATATCATCGAATTAGGCAATATTTTGCCGTTTTTCCACGTTTTTGTGAATTTTCAGTCTATGGGTATTAATTCATTATATATACGATTAAAATGATGCAAACACATAATTGATCAGATAATAACCTTAAATACTTCATTTTCAATCAACTATTTGTTTCTCGTTAAAATACTGAGTAAGATATTGAAAAGGGGAGAAGTTCTGTTTTTATTGCATATATCGACGTTTCAGCCGGAATAGAGCGGTTTTACGCGTACATCTTCCATCAGTAATATAAACGGAAAATCAGGAACATTTTAGTTAATTCTAATGAAAACCCATTGATTTTTATCATTTGTATTGGAAACAACATTGTCATATGTCTTTTCTTGGATCTAAATAATACGAAACCTCGCTCTATGATTCTAAGTTATAATCCTCAAATATGGTTAAATAGTGACTTTTTTCACGATTTTCATGTAGTTTGATATTACGTAAATATATTCATTTTTACCCATATTTCGATTCTATTTCATGTAGTATCACGATATGTGATTTGGCCTTGAAATCTCAGAATTTCGCATAATATTGCATTTTAAGTAAGTTTTCTTGCATTTTGTTTTGTACGAAAAATCATCGAATTTAGCAATATTTTGACGTTTATCATCCCCTTTTCCTTCATGTGATTCAACCAAAATGTCATCGAATTAGGCAATATTTTGCCGTTTTCCACGTTTTTGTGAATTTTCAGTCCATGGGTACTAATTCATATATATACGATAAAAATGGTGCAAACACATAATTGATTAGATAATAACCTTAAATACTTCATTTTCAATCATCTATTTGTTTCTCGTTAAAATACTGAGTAAGATATTGAAAAGGGGAGAAGTTCGGTTTTTATTGCATATATCGACGTTTCAGCCGGATTAGAGCGGTTTTACGTGTACATCTTCCATCGTTAATATAAACGGAAAATCAAGAACATTTTAGTTATTTCTAATGAAAACACATTGTTTTATATCATTTGTATTGGAAACAACATTGTCATATGTCTTTTCTTGGATCTAAATAATACGAAACCTCGCTCTATGATTTGAAGTTAAAATCCTCAAATATGGTTATATAGTGACTTTTTTCACGTTTTTCATGTAGTTTGATATTACGTAAATATATTCATTTTTACCAATATTTCGATACTATTTCATGTAGTATCACGATAT